>NW_012101352.1:58413-88745 GCF_000951045.1 Mandrillus leucophaeus | reverse complement strand
GGGAGTTACAAGTCAAGATGAGATTTGGGTGGGGGCACAGCCCGACCATATCAATCTCCATTTATAAAAGCTTTAGAAGAGACAATCTTCCTTGCTGTATTAGTTAGCCAGAGTGTGAAGCTTTCCCAGCCCTTTACTTGAACAGGGCAACTCTTCCAAAGCCCCACTGAAAGGAGTCCATTATGGTTCTCTGCGCAGATTGTTTCATGTATCTTACATTCTTCAACTAAGTACAGGAAATGATAATAATAACAACAATAAGAATCATTTGTTAATGGAGTTAAGTTAACCAATATTATATAGGTTAATTTCTTTGAATATGAAAAGCACTTGGTAAACTAAAGAGTGCTATATTTATATTTGTTATTTTGTTAAGCCTCATAAAACAAACTAAGTAAATCTTAATGATATTCTTTCTGCTCCATTAAAATATTTACACATCCAAATCTTATTACATTATTGGTTTCTAATTACTAATGCTGATTGTATTATCAAAGCAGTATTAGAAAAAAAATACAAAGAAACAGTATATTTTTGTAAGGTGGTGTATACAAAAAAATCTTCTGTAATAGGTAACCTATCTTAATATTGTCATCAAAATTGTGAATAGTATTTTACATTGTGATATTGTATGTATTGTAAAATGTAATATTTTACATTTAAATTGTGAATAATATTTTACATTGTGAAATATATTTTACATTTGTACTGGTCTCAAACTCCTGACCTCAGGTGATCTGCCCGCCATGTGCCACTGCACTCGGCCCAGTATCTGTATTTGATTGGCTTACTTAACTTACTATAATGTCCTCCAGGTTCCTCCATGTTGTCACATGTGGCAGGATTTTTTTTCTTGTTTAAGGCTGAATGATATTCAATTTCTGCATACATCACATTGTCTTTATCCATTATATTTCAATGGACATTTATATTGTTTCTATACCTTGGCTATTGTGAATAATGCTGCCATGAATAAAGGTAGATCTTGATTTCAGTTTATTTGGATGTATTTCCAGAGGTGAGATTGCTGGGTCATACGATAATTCTATTTTTATTTTTTGAGGAACCTCCATACAGTTTTTTCATAGCAGCTCAACCATTTTGCATTCTCAAAAATAGTACATAAATATTCCAATTTTTCCACATTTTCACCAACACTTTTTATTTTTTTTACACATATAATAGCCATTGAACAGGAGTGAGGTGATAATATATTGTAGTTTTGATCTGTGTTTCCTTTTTGAATAGTGATGTTGAGCATCTTTTTATATACTATTGGCCAAATATATGTCTTGTTTGGTGACATATCTATTCAAGTCTCTTACCCATTATTAATCAGGTAATTTGGTGTTTTTTTTTTTTTAATTTACTATTGAGTAGTAGAATTTCTTACATATTTTGGAAACCTCTTCTCTGATAAAGAGTTTGCAAATATTTTCTTCTATTCCATATGTTGCCTTTTCACTCTGTTACCTCATTTTCTGCACAGAAGCAATTTTAGTTTGATGTAATTCAACTTCTCTATATTTTTTGCTAATTTTCTTGTGCTTTTAAATTTACATTTTGCATAGTTCATTGTTAGTGTATAAAATCTCAACTAATTTTTGTATGTTCATTTTGTATCTGAAACGTTACTGATTCTTGTGTGAGTCCTGTTTTGCATGCATATGTGTGTGTGTGTGTGTGTGTAGTCTTTAGGATTTTCTGTACATGAGATTTTACCATTTGAAAACAGATATATTTTTACTTCTTTTTTTTTCTGATTTTAATGTCTTTTATTTCTTTGCCTTGCTTACTTGCCCTCCTGTGTGTTCATGGGGCAGGGGAAGCAAAGCTCACTTGCACAGACAAGTGCCAAAAAACTGATATAGGGAGTTGCTCTGGGCCCTAAAGAAGCTGCAGTATGGGGAGGGAGGATGTGGCCTGGTGCATGGTAGTAGGGGCTGTCTTGCTGGAGCTCTCCACTGATTAGCCACGGTCCACCAGCACAGAAGCTATTGTGTGAGCACCTAGGGGACCCAAGGATGCCCTGCAAGCAGGTGTGGCTAGGCTGGGGCCCCCCAAAAAGGTAGAAAATCAAGGGGTGCTTTGGTAAGACAGACCCCATTGAATGGGCAAGACTGCTTTGCAAAGTTCAAGACTGATAGCTCCCCTAGAGCTAAGGTCTACTCTGGCAGCAAGTCCAGCCTAGGGAGAGGGGCATCTCCAGCCATGCTCTGCCAAAGACACTACACCAAACCCTCTGGGCTCCATATCAGCTGGGTTGCTGCCCCTACCTCTTCTCTAAGCAACTCTCCCCGCTAACTTGAGTGTCTGTGGTAATCAAGGGGTCTCCTCCTGCCAGGGTTCCAGAGGCCCATGATGAGAGCAGGTTGCTCCTTGCCAGTTCAACTCACCAGCACCCCCAGAGTTTTGGGGGCCAAGAATGCATCCAAGTGTACTGTAGTTCCGTATAGGATTATCAGCTTTCTCCCCCTTCAACTCAGCCTCTGTGACTTTTTTCCATAGACTCTTAGTGCTTTACCCTCTGAAGATCTGTTAGGACCATGCCAGTCCTCTCATTCCACAGTGAGAGTTGTTCCACCTGGCTAGTGTCTAGTCAGTCATCTTTCCCTCCAGCATCTATAAAAAACTTAAGCAAATTTACAAGAAATAAACAATCCCATTAAAAAGTGGGTAAAGAACATGAGGATACACTTTTCAAAAGAAGACACACATGTGGCCAAAAATCATATGAAAAAAAGCTCAACATTATTAATCATTAGAGAAATGCAAATCAAAACCACAATGAAATGCCATCTCACATGCATCAGGATGGCTCTAACTAAAAAGTCAAAAAATAAGAAATGCTGGCAAGGCTGTGGAGATAAAGAAATGCTTATACATTGTTGGTGGGAGTGCAAATTAGTTCAACCATTGTGGAAGACAGTGTGGCTGTTCCTTAAAGACCTAAAATGGAAATACCATTTGACCCAGCAATTACATTACTGGATGCATAATCAAAGGAATATAAATTGTTGTATTCTAACGACACATGCACACACACTTTCATTGCAGCACTATTCACAATAGTAAAGACATACAATCAACCTAAATTTCCATCAATGGTAGACTGGATAGAGAAAATGTGGTACATATACACCATGGAATATTATGCAGCAATAAAAAAGAATGAGATCATGTCCTTTTCAGGGTCATGGATGGGGCTGTATGCCATTATCCTGAACAAATTAATGCAGGAACAGAAAACCAAATACTGCATTTTCTTACTTATAAATGGGAGCTCAATGATGAGAACACATGGACACACAGAGGGAAATAACACATACTGGGGCCTGTTGGAGAGTGGAGAGTGGAGAGTGGTGGGTGGGAGGAGTGAGATGATCAAGAAAAATAAGTAATGTGTACTAGGCTTAATACCTGGGTGATCAGATAATCTGTACAGCTAACCCCATGACTCAAGTTTACCTATACAACAAATCTGCACCCCTGAACTTAAAATAAAATTAAGAAAAAAAACCACAACTATGGGTCTATATCTTTGATAAATATAGATGAAAAAATTCTCAACAAAATACTAGCAAACTGAATTCAACAGAACATTAAAACGATCATATGCTGGGACCAAATGGGATTTTATTAGTGGGATGCAACCATGGTTCAACATTCACAAATCATATGATACACCATATTAACAGAGGCTATCATTTTTATGAAGTTTAATATCAATTTATTTTGTTTGACGCCATAACTGATACAATTCGGCTTAATCCAAGGTCATGAAGATTTTCTACCAGACTTTTTAAATTAACAATTTTACATTTGAGTTTATTTTTCGTTTCCTTTTGAGATGGGGTTTCACTCTGTCACTCGGGCTGGAGGGCAGTGGCCCGATCTCCGCTCACTGCAGCCTCCGCCTCCAGGGTTCAAGCGATCCTCCCATCTCATCCTCCCAAGTAGCTGGGACTACAGACACTGCACCACCACACCCATCTAATTTTTGTATTTTCAGTAGAGACAGTGTTTCACCATGTTGCCCAGGCTGGTCTCAAACTCCCGAGCTCAAGTAATCAACCTGTCTCGGCTTCCCAAAGTGCTGTAATTTTTCTATATGATGCAGTCTATGGGTTGAAATTTACTTATTTATTTATTTATTCATTATGGATGTTCATATTTTCCAGCATAAATTGGTTAAAAGACTCTCTCCACTCTCTCCATTCTTTCTCCACTGCATTTACTTTGTACCTTCATTGAAAATCAATTAATTGTGTATGTGAGCCTATTTTGCGACTTTCCATTCTTCTTCATTGATCTGCGTGTCTGTTATTTTGCCAGGTACTGTACTTGTGATGTATATGGCTGGTAGTTTATATTTCTTGTAATGTCATTGATTGATTTTAGTGTCAAGGTAATACTTGCCTTATAATATGATTTTGAAATTGTTCTTTCTACTTTCCTTTACTGTAAGCTTACAAATTTTTTGAAGGGGTACTAATGAAATGAGTGAGAGAAGCTATTTCATTATGTTAGAATATTAAAACAGAAATACTTTTACTTTTAAATTAGGTATTTCTTCTGGCATGTTTAATGTACGTAACTAGATTGATTTAGAAAGCAGCTAGAAATCCAGATATAATTATTTCCTAACTTTTTGCTCCTAAACTAATACTCTGCTTTGGAGATTATAAAAGAGTAAATGTAGCTGTTAGTGAAGAACCAGATTTGTAAAGTACCCCAGGCAAAGCCCTGAAATTCTTGTAAATTGGTGGTAGTGGTGGTGAGAGCCTCAGGAGAATATGGGTAAAGAGGAGATGAAAAGCCTTATGCAATTTTTCTCCTTGGCCTAAAATTAATTTTTTTTCTTAAAAAGGTAGTATGAGTACCAAAAGGGTCTTTTGAGATGAAATAATGGAGAAATTCATTTTAATTTGAATGGCTTAATCATACCCTCTAATAGTCTTACCAGCACAGTATTATTAATTTTAGGACTTTAATATTTAAACAATTAAGACATATATTTCATACCCATTTGCAGAACTCTTCTAGGTATAGTTATTTTTCCAAAGAATATGATAATAATCATTTTATTTATTTATGAGTTTCATATAAATCATCTAGCATACTACCTCCAATCTAATAAGTATTCAATATACACTAGGTTCCTTGTCTCTTTTAATAGATATCAAGTAATTTTACACACTAGACTCCATTTCTTACAACTATATTTATTGTAGAAAGGAATACATAAGTATTATAATTTACAGGTGATGCAATGTCTATATATAGTGTATACATATTCTAGCTAATATTAAGTGATAGATAACTGATATTATAAATATAAAATAATTTAACTTGCTAGTACATTGTATTTTCTCAATTCCAAGTGACATCTGAAATATTAGGGAAAGTGAAAAATTAAGACATGGGGTGAAAAACTAGAAAACATTTATAATTACAGACAATAACATTTTTTAAAAAGTGATTTTCAAAGTGGCACATGTAAACCCCAGAGGATAGAAAATATAGTCTATTGTGATATAATAATGAGTAGCTAGTATTTGTTGAGTTATTATTCTACACACTAGATATATATTTGTCAATAAAATTCTCACAGCAACCCTAGAGTATAGATATTTTATTTCAGATGAAGAAATTGAAGTACAAGTAATGAAGCTAAAAAATATTATGTCTATAAATATTTATTATTAGTAAAAGAACAATGTTTTGTTTCAATGATACCCAATGTTTGTATTAATATTAGAGTATGTAGCTTTTAAGTAAAAAACATTTATAATTTATCAGTTCACAAATTGTTTTTAAAATATGTGATCAAAAATTTTAGAGACTTTCAGTGAATTAGTTTGGAGCTGCTAGCTCCATTTAACCTGAAGGAAAGATATTTAAGCTGTCTTCCGCACATCTAAAATTGCTATAACTATTCTAATCAAAAACTAAATGAGTTTAAGATGTTCTCATGAATACTATTTTCAAAATGTTCAATTGTAACTTAGAGGCCAAATTAATTAACAAACTGTAAAATGATGGAAACAGTTTTATCAACTTGGGGTCACAAAATGAGTCTTATTTTCAGATTATATGTCTCTTTATTTTGCTGAAATTATTGCTGAATTAAGATGTATCATTATGACTTTCCAAAGGCTATAGGAAAATGTAGTTCCACAATTGAAAATGAAGTTTGAAGACAGGGAGACTATTTTCTTTTCCCAAGAACTTAATGGTCTACTCTATTCAAAGTAAGATCATTTGCTACTCTTTGAGTTGCCTGTCTTGAAATATGGCTATTTCTAAGGCTATTTCCATTGTGGCTAGCTTACTGTAGTGATTAGAATATTGCAATTATTTCCAAATTTCTTCTATCTGATCATAGTTCTCTATAAGAACTTTTCTCATCCCTGATTACATTTTAAAAATAGATTTTTTAAAAATAGAAAAAACCTTTGTCTTGGTATCTAACAATATTATAATATTGCAGAAATGGCAGGAATACCAAAAGAGATTTTCTTTCAGTTGGTATACCAATAGACTTGGAGCGGTAGAAATTTTCAAAGGAAGTCACACAGAGGATTGAGGAACAATTTATACAAAAAGTGAATTTGAATTAAAGGAAAATGTAAACTGGACAAGCAGAGAAAGGATATGGGGTTTCAAAAGTAATGCAATGAGGAACAACTTGAAGGTAGAAAATTGGAGGATTTCTCTTGATAACAGCAATATAAACCAATTTAATTTATTTTCTTTAAAATGAGTTATTTAACAAATATATATGCTGCTTGTATATACCATTGTTCTTAACATTTTAGAAACATTAGCCTGCTTATAATTATCCCAGTCCTATGAAGCAGATGTTACCAGCTTTGTTTAGATGAATAAGTTAAACATTTAACTAAGTTGTGCCAGGTCACAAAGCTAGGAACTGGCAGAGCTGACATTTGATTCCGGATAGTTTGGTTTCAAATTCTGTGCTCCTAAATGTAATCCTATAATTTATCTTCCAAAATGTGACACTTTGGGGAGCAAAGCAATCTTTACTAATAGTTAAGGAGGTACAATGTATGCAAACTAGGCCTGCTCTATAAGCAAGGATACCCAGTCATTCTGACTATAAAGTTAGTCAAGCAAATCATATGAAATAGGCATTTTTCTTTCTCATCATATCTTTTGTGGGAATGCCACATATTACATCCGGGTTTAAAGTCAGTCTTATCCCTCTTAGTTCTTCCTGGGCCAAATGTATAGTTGTACATTGAACGAAGCTCCTTAACAGAAAATAAACGTGTGTATATTCACATTTGCAAATAACCACACACAAAATTTTTAGGTTTACCAACCCCTCAAACCCATTCACAGTCTCCGGAGGGACTATACTGACTTTATACACAGATTATGAATTCCTGCTTTAGACACATAAAATAATATAACTTTATCAATATTATCTATTAGTTCATTACTATTGTTAACAATGGTAACACTATTACTGAACTATGAAAATATTTGACTCCTAGTTTGCACAAATTGTTATTATTTTGGATTGAGATCTTCTGTAAAGAACTGTAGTCAGTGAAATCATGTAATATATTTTATTCCTTCAAGGATTTTTATCAGTTTGAAAATCTAAAATGTATAGAATAATATTTTATACCATTGGAAGTGCATAGAATAACTAGAAGATGAATCCAAAAAGAAGTACAAACTTCTACAATCATTATTTCAATATTCTTGTCAAACGCTATTTTTACAACAAAAAAATTTCATTTTCAAGTGGTGAAAATTTATAACTTGAGGTTATTATAAGAGGTCCACAATATTGCGGAAAAATGAAATTAGCATTTCAAGGAATATGACTGCCTGCTAAAACAATTTATTGATTTGGAATTGACCACCAACATGACATAAATTATCATATTTTACTGGCAAGTATATCAGTTCCACCTTACATAGCCACCTTTAAAGTAATAAAAATACATTTTAAATTGGCTGATATGATGTTTGTGGGCCTAAAAAGTGATCAAGAATTATAAACATTGTAAATGGAGCTAATCTTTCACATTTCAGAATGTCTATGTATGTAAAAGGATTAGGATCATTAGACCAAATTCAGAATCAGAACAATTCAGTTAAAATAATACCTTGTGAAGAAATGGGCTTTCCATAGCTCTACAAAGCTGTAAGCAGTGGCATTGTTCAAGAGCACCAACTCTTCTTTCTCCTCTGGATGAGATGCGGCTTTGTTGACGTCATGTTGGGCTTAAGAAGGTCATGCATCTCTCCAAACATTTCCTGTTAAGTGTATAGGTGTATCAGTCATTTGTGTTAGCTCTTCATGATTATGATTATTTAGCTCCAGGTATCAAAGTTTAAGTGGCACACCAAAGGTTAAACTTAATGAGTCCAGCTAGGACTCACCTTGCATTTATGCTATTGCTACCAGATGCCACCCCTCCTTAACATCTCTGAAAGACGCTCTATTGAGAGATGCTGCCTCTGTTCCTGATTTGTGTGGCTATTTCACTTCCAGTAGAAATGTATAGATTTAGCTTTAAAGGAGAAAGTATTATAACTTCATATATGTGGTTGCATATGTAATATGCAATATGCAATATTGTATATGCAACCACATAATATCTGCATAATATGCAATATAATATGCGACTACATATATATACATATATGACTACATATATATGTGTATATATACGTGTGTGTATATATCTGTCAATATATTAATTACATTTGGAAAGTGTAGCTATTCCAAATATTGCAAACATTTAAAAAAAGCATATCTCTTTTAAAATCTTGTGGATAAAACAATTTTGAATTAGATAAAACCTTTAAAGACTACTTTCACCATAAAATGAGCAATGCTTTTAATTAATCATAATGCTGTTAAAGTTTTTGAATAATTTCTTTTGTGTATGCTAAAGATGCCTCTTGAAATCTTGTATGCTCCAGTGCATTTTAACACTTGTATTTTTTTAAAAGTACAACAGTAAACATAAACTCAATCTAGATTAAATCTCAGCAGTTCCAATTTAGGAGATTTGAATTGCTGACTTTTAAGATACAAATTATTTCCACGATTCCAAAAATTGTTTGAGACTGCTTATAATTTATACTTCCTTGCCTGTAGTATTACTTACTATTAGTCACTATAAAATAAAACTGCCTTAAAAATATAACAGAACTTGAACATTTCCAAAAGCACTGGTCCATGTCTAACAGTTACCTTGGAAGCACGCTATCATTGTATAAAAACAATTTTATTATTGTTGGAGATTGTTGCTTCCTTTTCATGTTTATGATAATAGAGAATCTTTACTATTTAAGAATGAATTTAAATTTGGGAAACAGTCAAAAATCATTTAGAGCTAATTCTGCTCAATGAAAATTGTAATTAAGAAATATGCAATTGCACTATTGTTTAAAGAATAGTTTTAAAGATAGCACACCATGAATCTGAAGTGTTTTATGGTGAAAACACCAATTACACTCCAAACAAAACCATAGCTAAAAGCGCAAGAAAGAATGAAAACTAACAATTTCAAGTCTGGTTGCACTTAAGAATTAGGTACATTTTAATGTTTAAGATATTTAGTCAAAGATATTCATCCGTGACTTTTTAAAAATTTAATCATGCCAGTATATTTTTTAAAATTCTTAATATTGTGAAAAATTTAGGTTGATACAGGGTCTTTATATATGGAAAATGTTTTGTTTGTCTAAGTGAGCTCAATCTTGGACATGGAATGCTAGGAGGTTTTTTTTTTTTTTTTTTCTACTTTGAAAATTGGAAGCAAGGCAGTCAATCCCTGCATGGTTCAACTTCAGGCACAACAAGGGCCCTGATGCATAATTCATCCTACTTACTTTCTAATTTTCCAGAGGAAACCGAAACAATCGTGAACTTTTCATCATTTTAGAACCTAAGATTCTGATCCTGTTTAGCAAACAATGTATCTTTGGGGATGGGACATGCCACTTTCATCTGTTATCAGAGTACACACACACACACAAGCAAACATTAACACAAACACACCGGTAAACAGGTTATGTGAATGGAGCATCTACTAAGTGCTTTTGCTGTTCTTGATAAAGAACAAATTAAAATAAAAAGGTTGTGAGAAGAAATTGATAGTTGGAAAATTTAGCACCATCAAAAGGAGCAAAGTGTTATGGGAAGTTGGAAACTTCCACAACAAATATTTTTAAAAAATACTTCTCCAAATTAGACTGTGTATCTCTTATCATTACTGTAATTTTAACAATATTTATTTAAAAGAGTATTAAGATACTATCAATAAATTTTAGAAAAAGACATGAAAGTTCAACAAGATCTTAAATTCTTAAGATGACAGATTGCTCCAAATAAACATTGGACTTGTCAAAATTTAGTCAATTCATTCTCCTTGTATCATTTTAAGTATGTATTCTTTAATTTATATTTTTATTATTTAAACTTTCTTCTGAAAAATTAAAATTCACTCTACTTTACTTTTTAATGTCTATATTTTATTTCAAAATATGTTTTAAAGGTTACAGACCTGATAATACTTAGTCATTTAATTTATAAAAACATTATCATCTGTTTCTAATCATAATTTTTGTGACATTCTATTTTATTAAATTCTGTCTTAAATGAGGATTAAAAATATTTTTCTTTATTCCATTCCTGCCACCTCTGTCTCATATATAGAGGAATTGTTTTATGTTTTCTTGGAACAGTAACAAAATATTTAAATGGCACCTTCCACTTCTATATGTAACCAAATAACTGGTATCAAACATGCCACAAATAATTTTTTTTTCTTTTTTTGAGACAGAGTCTCGCCCTGTCGCCCAGACTGGAGTGCAGTGGCGCAATCTCGGCTCACTGCAAGCTTCTCCTCCCAGGTTCACGCCATTCTCCTGCCTCAGCCTCCCGGTAGCTGGGACTACAGGCGCCCGCCACCAAGCCAGGCTAATTTTTTGTATTTTTAGTAGAGACGGAGTTTCACCGTGTTAGCCAGGATGATCTTGGTCTCCTGACCTCGTGATCCGCCCGCCTCGGCCTCCCAAAGTGCTGGGATTACAGGCATGAGCCACTGCGCCCAGCCACATGCCACAAATAATTTTATATATCGACAAAATATTTGAGGCACTTGTTTCTGCCATTAAAAAATAGGTAGCACGTACTGTAATGATACAGTGTTCATGTGTACAGCCTATTTTTTTGACTTCGCAAATAAAAATTTTTTTGCACCAAAATGAAATAAACATTGTCTTCTGTCAAACTTTCATATGGTTGAAAACATTTAGACATATCATTTCTTTCAAGCTGAACTTCATTTTCACTGTATCTTCCTTTCTAACTCCTGCTTAATGACCTGACGAACCTTGGTATTGGTATTTTTATAATTGTGATCAACTATAAAGACTTTGAGATCATTGTTTGTAAACATTTTAAATTGCCATTCCAACTGTAAAATAAGAATATTGTAAATCTAGAATCTTTAGTGATTTATTTACCAGTTTTACGTTTAGAAATAAATGCATTTTAGCTTTTATGCAGAATATAATCTTTAACAATATACTTATATAAAATGAAATTAATCCCATGATATCTGACATTTTCATGGAAAGTAAGCCCTGTGTTTTCACTGAGATCACTTATCTCAGTGAAACTATAAAGGTCTATGGCCTTCGTACTTCAAGTGACATGAAAAGATATTTTTATTTCCCTAGTTTCCTATGGATTATTTATCTTATTTTAACATATTTTTCCAAATTTACTAAAACCTGATCAATTTGTTAACATTAAAAGGCAGTTGATCTTTATCATTTTAAAGTCCATTCACAAACGAGAAAATTCATACAAAATGATGATGTATACAGGTACTTTCCCTTTAAGCTTTTAAGAGTCTGTAATGAACATTTAAAGGCAAAATAAAAATGTCAAAGGGTATTATTTTAACAAACTAAAATAAAAATTATTTAATTTACATATTTTTGGCATCATTGTATATTCCTTGTGTCTGGTGTTTACCATATCGGCTAATCTTCAGTATTGTGGAGTGTGGAACTGTTACTCAATACATCTGTATTTATAATAAGAAAAAGTTACACACACAAATAGAGTTAATTGGAAGTACTGATAATGTAATGTCATCAAAGTTATCAAAAATAAATTATTACAGTTTTAGAGAGTACATTTTATTTAATGTTAAAATTTTGAAAATATATAATTACCTCTCAAATAATTAAGTACTTTGAGTGAAGCACCTAATGTTATAAATGCACATCAATAGAGAGTGTGCAATAATTTTCAATAGCCTAGTCACTTAAAGTGTTATTTAGAGCTTCTATACTTATGCATGGAGGTTCTAGTTTATAATTAATGATTACATATACTTATATACATACACATTTATGTACATATGTATAAACATATGAGATGTTTTGTTCTTTTTAGCTCATTTAAACACATTTATCTTCACACATATGTCTCTATATGCATATATAGATATATATTTCTCTCTAGTTTGCTGACTGAAGATCTTGTGATGTGTAAGTCTTCAAAATTGTGTGAACTAATTCTTTATAATTATTTTTTTCTTTTCATATATACATCTTACTGGTTTTGTTTCTCCAGGAAACCCAGACTATTATAGGCAATAGTCAGTATATTACTTTAGAAATACTTGTAAGAATTTTGTCTTCATAAATCATTCTTCAAAATCTATATTTACATTTTATTTTATCTTACATATTGTGTATTCCGCAATAAAAACATGAGACATACAAACAAAAGAAATCGTTGCCAACCTTTCCTGAAAAGTATACTTACAAATTCTCTGTCACCTTCTTTTCTTACGGAGTCTCACACAATCTGCTTAAATTCTAGTACAGAAATCGCTAGCACATAATAAAATTCTTCCCTAGGAGTTAAACTTTTAATTTTCATCACATATTTTACTTTTCTTTGTTTAAAAATATTCATTTATTTTTATCCGCAGTAATCTAAGTAGTGAGTTTTAATTCTCATAAAACATTGGTATGTAAATATTTGCTTTTTTGTGCTGGAGGTTTCTTTTAAACAAACATAAGTGGCAAAAGAAAGGGAAACCATCAAAATATATAGTTTAATTTTAGCTTAAGAGAAGACGAAAGTTTCTGAGAGAAACGTATCTACGACGTATTATTTCACCGACAAATCTACCACACATCTGAAATCTCAGTGGGCCAATGGACTCCCATTACTACAGTGGTTTCACAGCATCTTTAAGCTCTTTGTAATTTATGCAAATTTTTGTGTATAGTATATTTCTAGTCAGAAATTATATGGCTTCCATCATATTCTCAAAAGTATCTCAGAACCATCACAATGAGCCACTATTTCAGTGTTCTGGAAGTTCTAGTTATTCCGTACTATTCTTAAATATGGTGTTTGAATTACTAATAGAATATTAGATTAGGATTGATAATTGGTGACAGATGTAAGTGCTAATTATGAAACATGACAAATCCTGTTATAATTTCTGTCCCTCAGAAGTGATCATAATGTAGTTTCTCTCTTGTAAGATATATTTATAAGTAAACTAGATTGTATGTTTGACATGAATATGGAAATGAATAGAAAGTATGAAGGACAGTCAATTTTGTATCAATTATATTGTTTCTTGGTTCACAGGATAGATGATGAAACAGACTGAATAATGCTTCAAATTACTAAACTATCTTTTTTACTTGACATATGTCATATGGCTGCCCAGAGTGCCACTTTACTTTCCAAAAGAATGCTACAACACAAAAATAATTGCATCAGTAATTGGGAATATACATTACATCTACTTTGCTTTATGAAATGTCAAAACATGGTTAAATTACACAAATATGTTAAAGAACTCTGTAAAGTATACATTTCTATCAAAATCAGAGTATTATAGTTCATTCTTCTAGTTTCTTAAATGCGTCTGCCTAGTGAATAGCATTTTCAATATATAAACTGTAATAGTATGCACTTAACTCTAAAGGCATAATAAAAAAAATTATTCCAGCTAGAGGTCTATCGATCTTGTTTATTTTTTCAGAGTTTACTCTTGGTTTCATTAATTATTTGTATGGATTTTTGCATCTCAATTCTTTAAGTTCTCTAATTTTATTTTCTTCTGCTACCTTTGGGTTTTCTTTTTTCTTTTTGTCTAGTTCCTTTAGGTAAAACGTTAAAATTGTAATTCATCAACTTCTTGATGAAAACATTTAGGGCTATAAACTTACCTCCTAATACTCCTTTAGCAGCATTCCAGAAATTTTGATAAGTTGTATCCCCATTTTCATTTATTTCAAATAATTTTTTATTTCTGCCTTAATTACAGTGTTCACCCAGGTGTTACTCAGGCGCAAGTTATTTAATTTCCATGTATTTGTGTAGTTTTGAGAGCTCTTGCTGTTGATTTATGTTTTCATTGCACTGTGGTTTGAGAGTGTGCTTGCTATGACTTCTTCTTCTTTTTTTTTTTTAATTTATCAAGACTTACTTATGACTGAGTATGTGACTGTGTGCTGATGAGAAGAATATA
This sequence comes from Mandrillus leucophaeus, assembly GCF_000951045.1. Taxonomy (NCBI): domain Eukaryota; kingdom Metazoa; phylum Chordata; class Mammalia; order Primates; family Cercopithecidae; genus Mandrillus; species Mandrillus leucophaeus. The sequence goes on along the minus strand of NW_012101352.1, from coordinate 74,172 downwards.
TATACTGTAGTTGCTGTAGTTGCTGGAGGAACATCCTGTAGATGTCTGTTTGGTTCAGTTAATCAAGTGTCGAGTCTAAGTCCATAATCCTTTGTTAGCTTTCTGCCTCAAAGATCTGTCTACCTGTAATCCCAGCACTTTGGGAGGCCGAGGTGGGGGACCAGGAAGTCAGGAGATCGAGACCATCCTGGTTAACACGGTGAAACCCAGTCTCTACTAAAAATACAAAAAAATTAGCCGGGCGTCGTGGCGGGCGCCTGTGGTCCCAGCTACTTGAGAGGCTGAGGCAGGAGAATGGCATGAATCCAGGAGGCGGAGCTTGCAGTGAGCCAGATGGCGCCACTGCACTCCAGCCTTTAAAAAAAAAAAAAAAAAAAAAAATTCTGTCTAAAGTTGCCAGTGAGTGTTGAAGTCTTCCACTATTATCATGTGGTTGTCTAGGTCTTTTTGTACACCAAGAAGAGCTTGTTTTATTAATCTGGGTCCTCTAATTCTGGGCATGTATGTATTTAGGATAGTCTTTAGGATAGTCTTGTGGATTATACCTCTTATCATTATGTTCCCCGTGAGAACTGAAACAAGATAAGGATGCCAATTCTCATCACTCCTATTAAACTTAGAACTGGAAGTTCTACCTATCCAGAGTAATCAGGCAAGAGAAAGAAATGAAAGGTAGTAAAATAGGAAAAGAAGAACTCAAAGTATCTCTCTTTGCCGATAATGTGATTATATACTTAGAAAACTGTATAGACTCTGCCCAAGGCTACTAGAACTGATAAAAAAAATTAAGGTTTCAAGATACAAAATAAATGTACAAAAATCAGTAGCATTTGTACATACCAATAAAGTCTCAGCTAACAGTTAAATCAAGAGTACAATTTCAATTACAATAGGCACAAAGACAATGAAATACCTATAAAGACATTTTAAAAAGCAGGTGAAAGATCTCTACAAGGAGAACTGCAAAACACTGCTGAAAGAAATTAGAAATGATGAAAATAAATTGAGAAACATTCCATGCTCATAGATCAGAAGAATCAATATTGTTAAAATGGCCACAATCCCCAAAGCAATTTATAGATTCTGTTCTATTCTTATCAAACTACAAATGTCATTCTTCACAGAACTAGAAAAAAGCTATTCTAAAATTCATATGGAACCAAGAAAGACCCCAAATAGCCAAAGCAATCCTAAGCAAAAAGACCAAAGCCAGAGGCATCACACCATCAGACTTTAAACTGCACTGTAAGTCTACAGTAACCAAAACAGCATGGTACAAGTACAAAAGCAGACATATAGACCAATGGAACAGAATAGAAAACTGACAAATAAAGCTGATCACCTAGAACCATCTGATCTCTGACAAGAATGACAAAAACAAGTAATAGGGAAAGAACTCTCAATTCAATAAATAGTGCTGAGATAATTGGATAATTCTATGTATAAGAATGAAACTACTCCCTTTCCTTTCACCATATAAAAAATTAACTCAATATGGATTAAAAATTTAAAGGTAAGACCACAAACTATAAAGACCCTAGAAGAAAACCTAGAGCATACCCTTCTCAACATTGACCTTGACAAATAGTATTTGGCTAAGTCCCCAAAAGCAATTGCAACAAAAAAAATGACAAGTGGGTCATAATTTAACTAAAGAGCTTCTGCACAGCAAAGGAATTACCAACAGAGTAAACAGACAGGCTATACAATGGAAGAAAATATTTGCAAGCTATAATTCTGACAAAGGTCTAATATTCAGAATCTATCAGGAACTTAAACAAATAAAAAGCAAAAAAACAAATAACCCTATTTAGAAATTAGCAAATAATATGAACAGATACTTCTCAAAATAAGACATATAGGTGGCCAGCAAACACAAAAAATGCTTATCAGTAGTAATCATTGGAGAAATGCTAACTAAAACCATAATGAGGTAATATCTCATGCCAGTCAAATGGCTATTTCTAAAAAGTGAAAAGTAAAAACAAAACAAAAAACAGTGCTTTTGAGGCTGCAGATAAAAGGGAATGCTTATACACTGTTGGTGAAATGTAAACTAGTTGAGCCACTGTGGAAAGCAGCTTGAAGTTATCTAAAATAACTTAGAATAGGGTTACCATCTGACCTAGCACTCCCATTCCAGTGTATACACCCAAAGGAAAATAAATTATTATACCAAAAAGACAGATGCACTCATGTTTTATCACTGCCCTATTCACAGTGGCAAAGGCATGGGATCTATCTAGGTACTCATCAATGATGGATTGGATACAGAAAATGTTGTACATCTACAGCATGGAATACTACGTAGCCATAAAAAAGAATGAAATCACGTCTTTTGCAGCAGCATGGGTGGAGCTGGAGGCCATAATCTCAGGTGAACTAATGTAGGGACAGAAAACAATATACTGCATGTTCTCATTTGTAAGTGGGAGCTAATCGCTGAGCACACATGGACATACACATGGGAACAGTAGACACTGCAGACTACTGGAGAAAAGAGGAAGGTAGGGGGAATGTGGGCTGAAAAACTACCTATTGGGTATTATGGTCACCACATGGGTACAATATACCCATGTAACAAAGCTGCACATGTATCCCCTGTATCTAAAATGAAAGTTTAAATGTTTTTTAAAATGAAATAATATTAAGTCATATGTTTTAGTGTTGTATGTTTATTGGTATGTACACAAAAACACGCATACATACATATAGGTTCAGATGAAGGAAGAGCCAGTGTTTCAGTTTCGGTCTGAAGGCAGAATAAAACCTGTCTCCTAGATTTAAAGGCAGTCAGGCAGAAAGGAGGATTTTCTTCTTACTCTACGAAGTCAGACTTTTTGTTCTATTCAGGCCTTCAAATAGTTGTAGGCGGCATGCCTCCGTCAGGGAACGCAATCTGTGACACTCGATCTACTACGTTAATCTCATCCAAAAGCATCCTCAACAGACACATTCACACAATGTTTGACCAGTTATCTGGGAATCCTATGTCCAGGCAAGTGGACACATAAAATTAACCATCATATTTGCAATAACTTAAAGTCTCCCTATGTGCTCCTTCATGATCATATTCCGCTGTCTAACCCTGATGGGAAAAAAAAATAAGATTTTTAAAAAAATTGCCTGTTTATTAATTTTTCAGATTAATTATGAATTCTTCCATTAGTTTGTTCACTCAATATTATATTTGTAAATCACATACATATTGATTCTTGAAGATGTAGTTAATTTTCATTTGCATAATGAAATATAGTAGTGTAATGGAGTATAGTACTCCATTGCATTTAGGTACCACCTTTCACTTAAGAATTCTGCTCTTGATAGACATTTGAAACATTTCCAGATGTGGGACATTATGAATAAATCTGTCTTCTATGTTTCTTCTTATGCTCATAAAATTATAGGGCTTTAGGAGTATACTTACTGGATCCTGGGGTACATAAAACTTCAAATGACATATAAGTTGTCCATATCTGTGTGGCTCTTTTTCTAACCTCTATGGTGTCAGAGTGATCTACATGGCTCTTATTATACAATTCTGCATTGTTTTTACCAAAGTATCTATATTCTCCTTAAAGATTATTTTGGCTATTCTTAATTAGTTGCATTTGCATATACATTTTAGAAGTGTTTAAAATCATATTGAAATTTTTTATTGTCATTTAATTAAGCATCTAAATTAGTTTAGATACAATTAATATTTTTAGTAGTGATGTATCTCATCCATAATCATGATACAACTGCCCATTTATTTATGATTGTCACAAAATTCTTATGCAAATGTTGTTAGGTTTATTTCTTGGCACTTCAAAATTTTGGTGATTTTATACATTTTGTTAATTTTTATTTTACAATGGTTAATAGTTATAAATCAATGATTTCTGCATATTTATTTTTATGAAATATATTTGACATATGAGATATGTATACTTATTTATATGGAATACATTTTTATTATTGTAATCATTTAGCTGTTGAGTCCTAAGATTTCTTATGTACTACAATCCTATTATCTACAAGTAATAATTGTTTTTTTCACTCCATAATCTATAGTTTTTTCTTTTTACTTGCCTTACTTCATTGACTAGTAAGAAACTTTATTAACTCTGATAACTCTAGTTATAATGTTGAAGAAATGTGAGAGTAGGAGGTTTAATTATCATGTTTAGTATTTCAAAGGAAAATTTATCAACATTGTGTATTATACAGGATAACTGATAAAAACATTGTAAAGTGTTTGTAGTAGCTGGGCTTGGGGAGTCACCTTTCTGATGTACTAATAGCGAAGCCCCTATGAATGTGCATTTCTATTTCATAACTGATTGCCTGTAGAGCATACCTGAAATGAATATCACATATTTACATAAAAGCCTCTACGTTGAGCTTGTGCCATTGGTTTTACCAATCAAATACCCTCCTTCTAGGGTCAAGGCATCTACAAAGAGCTCTCTCAGTGGGGAGTCAAAATTTAAGAAAAGACTGAATTCTTGCTGAAGTTTCAGGAGTGCTACACTGGCATATAATATCTAATTCTACCTCCGTTTATAGCATGTGGTGTTATTTGAAAGTAGCATCTCCCCTGGATCGATTATAATTGTTTTTGTATTATATTTGCCTGCATATCCCTAAATCCAGATTTCCAGGATTCAAGCAGTACCTTGAGCTGCCTGATATAATTGTATTAATTTGCTTTTTCTTAAATGACGAAAGCTAATTTCTGTTATTTGTATCTAAGTACCCTGACTGATATATCTGAGCACTTTCCTACATCTGGATTGCTCCTTTCATTCCTATTCCTCCTCTAATACTTCCATTTTTGTTTTGAATCTATACCACTTAGGACTTTGCTCTTGCCAATGCTGTCTTTGCTGTGATTATCAATTTTACCTCCCTATTGACTTAGTATTGTCCCATCAGATCAAAGACGTGACCAGTCAAGTTCTGTGCCAGCTCTTTATAATTAATTCATTCTATTTCCATTTGTGCACATGGAAGAATGAAAATAAAACTGAATGAAAACTTAGCTATAATCTTTTCAGTAGAACTGAATATCTCATGCAATTATCTTCCTGCACTAGAATAATAAATTATGCTTATATCACATCTATATTCCTCTAAGCATTTGGTCTGCATAGTAAGTAATTTTGGAAATTATGCATAATGTACACTCCTCTTAAACAGTCCCTATTTGGATATATATATTAAATATATGAAAATATTTAAATGAAAAATCTCATATAATTGTTTTCCTTTAGAATATCTTAATGTTTTATTTGGTATTTGATTTAATATTTATTATTTTTAAGCGGTTTTAGGGATTAAAACTATATATATCACCTTTCACAGACTACTTAGTCTTAATATTATGCCATGTCAAGTAAAATGTAGAAAACTTAAAACCGTATCTCCCTTTATTTTCCCCTTTTATGTTGTAATTTTCTATGTATTATATCTATAATCACTGAAGTTCTGCCACACAATGTTATATCTTGTGCTTTCAGCAGTTATGTATATTTTTTAAAATTAGAAGAATAATTGTTGATTAACCCAGGTTTTACTACTTTTTACTGGTTTATTTCCCTCTTGAAGTTCTAAGTTTCCCTGTGGTAGCATTTCACTTCAGCATAAAGAAATTGCTTTAGCATTTCTTCTATAGCATGTTTGCTGTTGAAAATTTTTCATACTTTTCCTTTATTTAAGAATGTATTTATTTTGCCTCATTCCTGAAGAATATTTTTGCCAGATTTAGAATTCTAGGTTGACAGTGCTTTTCTTTTCATACTTTATAGAAGTTCCACTGTCTCCTTGCCTCCATGGTTACTAATGAAAAAATCGTAATTACTTGTATTTTTATTTCATGGTATATAATATGTAATTTTTATCTACTTTCAATATTTCACTTTGGTTGTCAGGCTTTCATAGTACTCTTCTGACCACGGTTTTCTGGAGTTTTTTCGTAGGGAGTTTGTAAGCTTCCTGACATGGTAAATTTATATTTTTCATAAAATTTTAGAATTTTTAGTCATTATTGCCTCATATAAATTTTCTGAATCACCTCAATCTCCTTTCCCTCTGGGACTCCATAGTTATGTTTGTTAGGCCTTTTTAATATTATCCACAGGTCCAAGATTCGGCTCTATTTGCCTTTTCATTATTATTATTTGTAATCTTCATTCTCTCAGTGCTTTAGATGAAATAATTTCTGCTTCTCTATCCTAAAGCCATGTCTCTCCCCTGTCTTCTTTATTGTTACTAGGGGTATCGAGTGAAATTTTTATTTCCAATGTTGTCTATTTTATGTCAAAACTAGCATTTGGTTCCTTTAAAGTTTCTATTTCTCTTTGAGAACATCTATCTCTTCGTCTATTTCAGGATGATAACTGTATTTGGCAGAGCACAGTTATAATAGCTGCTTTAGAGTCCTTGATAATTCCCACATCTGAACCATCTCAAGGTTGGCTTCAATTAATTGCTTTTTCTTTGAGAAATGGCTACTTTTCCCTTTCCCTCTTCTCACATTGTCCTAATTCTTTGTGTGTTAATAACTTTAGGTGGTATCTCAAACATTTTGAATACTAAATTGTGAGATTCTAGGTCCTGTTAAAAATCTCTGAAGAATACTAACTTTTTGTTTCATTCTGCTTAGTCTTGTTTTAGCAGACAATTAATCCAGGTGGTTTTAGACCACAGTTTTGCCTTCTTTCTGTGGACAGCAGTACTAGCACCAGTTCAGTTTCCAAAACCTATTCTATGCTAATTTAGGTTTGCTCCATGCACATTACACTGTTGGGACTTTGAGCAGTGGTTTATATGATTGCTTATTTTTCATGTCTTTGCTGTGCTGATGTAGTTATATCCTGCAAGTTTTGGACATACCCTGAGCATGAGACCTTGGTCACTTCATACATGGATTTAGGGGATGTTTTATCTTCTGTTCTCTTTTATAAGGAACACTCTTCATACTTTGTCTTATGAAGTCCATTTACCTCTTCTCTCACCACAAACTGTGGGTTTCTCTTGGAGCTTTAGTTTTCTAGGCTGCTATGGCAGCTGCAACTTCAAAATGCTTACCTGCCTCTAGGGCCAAACTATAAGAGAATAAAAAAGAAAAAAATGAAAACAGGCAGATTTTCCCATATTGATCTTCTTCCAAGTACTCCCTTTCTTCGCCTTCTGTACAAAAAGAAAATCTTCTTTTGGAGTTTTTGCTTCCACTGAAGCTCCCTTCTGCTTGTTGCATGGTCATATCAGGGAGTTAAAATAGGACCAAAACAACAACAACAACAAAAAATAAAAACTGGGAAACACAATCATATGAGTCATTTCTTCACATTTTTCTGGTTTGGTTTACTTTTTGAAATCCTCTCAAAATTGTTTTTTGTATTTGCCTGCAGTTTTAATCTTTTTCCAATAGTAGGTCATAAGACCCTCATTTCCAAGGAGCTCTTCCCCATACACAGGAGGAAGGAATGCTACAGACAGGTCAAGAAGGATCTGAACAGAAAGGCATTGTTGGGTTTACCCCTCAGTCTACTAGCATTAGATCAGACCCTTTGTGTCCAATCATATGTCTGCATAGCTATCCATTCTTCACTGAACCTAGGTATAAAAATAGTTTTCCAAGTATCTTTGGGTCTTCATTCTGAAGGCTGCTATAAACTTTTGATTAGTTGAATCTATTAGATTTTGATTAAATAAATCAAAACTTTTGATTAAGTAGGTTATGCTTTTCATTTGTCTTTTGTTATAGGAGTGTCAGACGACATGACCCTTACGGTGAGAAAATGTGTGGTATCTGCCCTCCCTTAGAAGGAAGAAAGGCTGAAATTCAATAGGCAGTGATCTAGCTGCCAGAGAGATGTGACTGGCTTCAGGACTTAAGCTGGCCTGGGTGGGAAGATGGCCTTTGGCAACTCTGGAAGTTAAAAACCACCTAGATAACCTGGAGACTTTAGCTGTCCTGAGTTAACAGGAAGGAAGTCTCTGTTTTCTTTTTTTCTGAATACTTTCCCCCTACCCTCAACCTTGATTCAATTAAATGTGAAATAGAGAAAACAATACTACTTACTCAGGGTTGTTTTGAAGATTAACTGAGTTTCTAAAGTGATAAAAGAGTGACTGACACATAACAAGCTTGCAATAAATGAAATTCTGAAATTTTTTTTGTGTGAGCAGTTTCAGAGAAACATAAATAGTAATACAAGTTTATAGGTATATATTATTTGTGAAAGAGAGCCTGCAAATATTAGTATGAAGTTTACTGATACCAAAGACTTCAAATTTAGGTTTCCTAAGAATAGGTTTGGGTATTATTTTAAGGGCAGACTTAAAATAATATAGGAAAATATCAGCTTCAATACACGGCATGGATTTTCAAATAAGTATGTACTCAACAATACTAAAACAGATCAAAAATAGTAACCTGAACATTGGACTGTTTATGGTCCATAAAGTGTTGTTGATCTGGGTAGTTTTCATTTTCTTTTTTAAATAACATTTAATTAAATGTTAATACAAGCGAACAATTTTGCATGAAACAATTTGTTTTTATATGTTGAAAAATCTGAAGATCTGGCAACTCTGGGGCTGCATTCTTAGATGGCTCCAATTTGAATGGGCTGTGTCAGTAGCCTCCTTGAGATGCAGCTTCAGTCTCCAAATCTCCAATTAGTTATAGTCCTTCTGCTTGCTGTTGTTTCCACTACACTGAACAAGGGTGTAAGTTTCCTTTTATCATCAAGTCTTTTTTTTTTTTTTTTGAGACGGAGTCTCGCTCTGTCGCCCAGGCTGGAGTGGAGTGGCGCTATCTCGGCTCACTGCAAGCTCTGCCTCCCGGGTTCACACCACTCTCCTGCCTCAGCCTCCCGAGGAGCTGGGACTACAGGCGCCCGCCACCACACCCAGCTAATTTTTTGTATTTTTTTAGTAGAGATGGGGTTTCACTGTGTTAGCCAGGATGGTCTTGATCTCCTGACCTCGTGATCCACCCGCCTCGGCCTCCCAAAACGCTGGGATTACAGGCATGAACCACCGCGCCCAGCCCATCAAGTCTTTACTCTTATTTGTTCAAACACTATGGTTAAAAGAAAAATTATATACATACACACATACCTGCACTCCCACCACACACACACACTGACTGACACAAAGGATTTCAGTTGTGAAGCTACAACACTAAGAAAGAAAAATAACTAAATCTCTGTTAAATTTCTTGGCCTCCTACTTGATTTAGTCAGAAAACCTCTGTACAATTCTAGGCCTAAAACTAAATAATAGGCCATTGCTTTTCAAACTTTAATGTGGATGTGAATCCCCCAAGGATCTTAAGAAAACACAAAGTAGGTCTGGAGTGGACCTGGAATACTGCAGTCCCAGTTGGTTCCTGAATGATGCTAATACTAGGATCTGAAAGGTCCACACTGAGTAGCAGGGAGTAGCCTGCAAGGTCTAACTCAAGCAGTCGTGTATTGTTGAAAATAAACCAATTGATAAAACTTTCTATTTCATGAGGGGCTCTGTAAGGCAATTTTCTTTTTTTCTAAAGGATAATTTTGGATACAAGAAAAATCTTTTTCTAATTATTTGTACAAATGTAGTTATTTTTGGCAGATTTTGATGGATGTACATTGATGCATAGCCACATGGATCCAGAAAATAAAGAAAAGTATGTACCAGAGTGAATCAAGAAAGTCCTAGGATTTGATATGTTAGTCCATGATTCTCCAACTAGCTTCTCTGCTTCCAAATGAAGACTTCTACTCTGCATATTGATTAAAGCAGAAGACATGCAAGGAAGCTCAGTCTCTCAATTGAGTGGATTCTGAAATTTATCCTGTTGTCTTCAGCTACTAAGGCTAATTTGCAAATCACACTGTGCATGACTAAGCATAAACTGTAAGCATATATATTTATCTTCATTTTTTAAATTGTTATCATTCACATGAGGCCTGGTCTACACACCTTAATTTCTTTCTTTGCTTCATGATTTTTTTTTCCTTTCAAACATTTGAAATTGCTAAGTTCCAGGTACTTAATATATACATGAGAGTAAGATGTGATGTTGATTCTCTGACATCTCATAGCCTGGTTTCCAGGTACTGGTCGAGCTCTGTTAGCCTCCTGCCTGGAGACAGTAATTTCGACTCAACTTCACCAGTCCTTTTCCCAGGAACAGAGACCAGGGAGACCCAGGGACCAATCTCTTGGGTCTCAACTTTCTGAGATTTTATTTTATCTAATATGGACCCTTTTGAACATTAAAACTCTTCCCTTGAATATTTTTACCACTTGGATGGAGACCTATGTTTTCATTTACTACTTCCAGGTTGAAAGATTTGGGAGAGAATTCCTGACTCAAATTTGATTCATATTTTAATATCAGATCTGTTTGGAATCTCTATCTTGGGCCAATGGTACCCTCCTCATGTGTATGCCTCAGAGAGCAATTACACTTGGCCTTTACTATTTCTGGACTCTCTATCTCCAAGTATCTCTATCACATTATATGAAAGCATAGAGTGGCATGATAAACCAACCCTTTTTAATGTTTTCTCATTCCTGGATGCTGTGTCATTCTCAATTGTAACAATATCCTTTTTTCTTTCTTTTCTTTCCAATTTTATCTCTCCCAATACATATAATATTCTACATCCTCTATTGTACTCAGAATTTGGAAATTAACCCCAGTATGCTGATTAATAGTCATAACTACATCTAGATAACAAAATATGCATGTATATGAAGGAGGTAGACGATAGGGGAGGGCACGTTGAAAGTTTTTTTAATCCTAATTTATTGAAACTCTTCTTATGTGAGTCCCTTGGCTACTCTTACATATGCATCATTTTCTCTCTCATGATCACATATGCTTTAAAATATGTAAAATGTATATGAATATATTTTATGCCTGGTTGCATTTTAATACCTTCCGTCAAGTGTTCCAGGCTGAAACAGGAGCACTGCAATGAATTTAGTGCTTACTCAGCATATTGATAGAGTCTTTTCTAAAACAACAAAAAGTGTTGACAGCAAATTGAAGATCTTAAAGGTAAGACAGACTGATCATACTTTAGTTATTTATAAAGCTAAACTTATACATATTCACATTCAGGTTTTGAGGAAATGAATTCTTATATAGAATATATTCTCACCAAGAGTTTACTGTTCGTCTTGTGTTAAAAAATTAAAGAATGAAAATGAGTCTTCATCACTTTATTCCTCTCTTTTTCCCACTATCAATCCTTACATTATTTTCTAATTTTTTCTGAACTTTCTGGCCAATAATCAAGATTTTGAAGAGACGAGGTTGTTTTAATGTCAGTTAGTTCCTTACTAAACCTTTATTACAACTTTTTTTTCTCACTTGTCTATTTCCTTGAGCAAACATGACATGAAGCATTTTCACAAGAGCCTGTTCCCAGAGAAATTAAGGTCAGTGAAAGGCCAAATCAAATGGTAACAGATTTTGAAGGAAGGATGAATGATGCATTTCTTAACTGTAACAGGGAAAGCAAGTTACATACACTTATTTCTTTTACTTTTGCAGACCAGAAAAATGTAGTTTTTATATACAACAGCATGTAAAATAATCTTTAATCCAGTATTTTGATTTGGTTTAGGTAATATGTATTAACTAATAGTTTTTTGTTTTTAGTTTACTTTTTTCTGTTCTGAGAAACATAAATGGCATAAATGTGAATCAGATATGAATAATTAAATTATTAAATCATTGGAGTCTAAAGTTCAAACAGAAATAAGAAAATTAGATTATGTGGATAATTATTGACCAGATAAACAAAGAACCTCATTATTTCTCAGTAATGATGGTCTTCCTTCCACAAATGTCAACATCACCTTATAGTCACTCAAATGTTAAACCTAAAATCTCCCTTGATTCAGTCAAATGATACATTCCTTCTGGTCCAGTTGATTCATCTAATGAAATATTTTTCCAATTTATCTCACCCTTTGCATTGATCCTGACTCAACTCTAGTCCAGGTACAACCTTTGCACATGACCAACTGGTTTTCTTACTTTCCAGCCTTTTCTCCATCCATTCAGTCCATAATCAGTTTTATGTTCTCAAAACATATGTGTCATAAGTGTTCTTCCATGTTCATAAACCTTCAGTATTTCCAAAAGCTTGTAAGAGTGCTTCAGCATCTGTATATTATATAAACATCACATGGGCATTTGATTTAAATGAAGGTATTAGATACCTAGAAACAACTCTAGATACTCTGTTTGAAAAGACTGTTTGGCCAATATTGCTTCTTAAATATTACTCAAGGGTGATTAGAAAGCACGTGGTCCAAAGTTTCACAAGTGTTATTCTACAGGGTAAAGTTTAATCATTGCCTTCCACGAGTAAAGGCACAATGTACCTTACTAACTATATCTCTTACCCAACGAAGCAAGTTCTTTACTTTAGCTAAGATTCATATTGATTCTCTTTTCATACCTCCTTTTTCATTATTGTCTTCTCCCACTTATGAAGAAAAGTATGAGTCTTAGTCATCATCAATCTTTTATAGTGCATTGAGGGGCAAATAAAAAGACAAAGTTACATATCATTATCTGAGATACCTCCTTTAACAAAGGCACCATCCTTTTGGGAGGGCTTTATGACTTTCACTGGCTTGTATGTGTGTCTGTATAGTGTAAGGCATTACATATGGAATGGAATTTGTGTTACACAGTTAGAGTTTTGAAATCAAATTAAGATATACAGAGTGACTATTAGGAGCACTGACAATTTTATTTGCATAAGTTTAAAAATAGCATTTTTCAACAATTGTAGAAAAATAGAGGATTTCTGACAGAGAGCCTCAAAGTTGCTAGAAACCTGATCCATCTCTTTCTCTATCTATCTATCTATCTATCTATCTATCTATCTATCTATCTGTCTAAAATGAAGTTTATACTTATAAACTTATGTGATATATGAATTATATATATAAACATGATAAATATTTATCATTTTTGTATATATAATATACACATATTTATAAATTTGTATGATATATAAACTTTTCATTAAAGGCCTTTCTTTTTTGTTAACATCTACAAAATAAATTGTACTCTTAAAAGCAAGATATCTAACCAAAGTATTCGAAATTTCTAAATATTCTCAATGTTATAGAAGGAAATGAAATATTATTCAGCCTTAAAAAAGAAGGAGATTCTACTATTTGAAACAACATGAATGAACGTGGAGGATGTTTACTCACTGAAATAATTCAGTCACAGAAGTGCAGATACTGCAGGATTCCTCTTATATGAGACATCTAGAAGTAGATAATAGATTGGTGGTTACCAGGGAGTGAAGAAAGAGGGATATGTGTAATTGTTGTTCAATGGGTATGAAGTTAGTTTTACAAGGTGTGTAAATTCCAGTGATTTGCTGTACAACATATCACCTATAGTTAACAATAAAGTATTGTACATTTAAAAATTGTTAAAATGGTACATCTTATGTTTAAAGTTCTTACCACAAACAAAGAGAGCCACAAGGAAACTTTTGGAGGGGATGGATATATTTAATACTTTGCAGTGGTGGTAAAGTGGATACATATGTTCAAACTCAGCAAATTGTATACATTAATTATGTTCAGTTTGTATCATGATTTTATTTCAATAAAGCTGAAAAAGCACTGCTTTGCATTTTTATTTTAAACATTTATTTAAACATTTATTCATATACATGTCAATTATTTGGTTTAAATGTTACTCATATTCATTTTTACCTATTATGCTCTGTTGCCACAGTGAAATTGTAACCTGTTGCTGGACATGGATTTTCTTTCACATTTAGGTATTTTCTCTCATACTAAAAATGTGCATTCAACAGATCATTGTTAAATTATAACAAATATTGAATTTATTTCTAAAAGCACAATATAACTCATCTTTATTTACATAGAAGAGGTAACACACTGAAAATCGATACAGGCTGAAAAAAAAGTTGTTTTCTCCAAGTATTTTAATAATTTCAACAACACTCAGAGAAAAGTCACACTTCCCTGACAGCGACAACTAAATTTTGGAACACAATTCTAGTCAAGCAAGTATTAACTTATTTCTAGCAATTTTACATTAAAACTATAGAAAGACTTTCAGAATCAAGAGCACTATGAGAGGAAACTTAATTTTCTATCCTAGCTATATCACTTGTTTTCTGTGACCTTAAAACAATTTCTATTCATCTTTTCCTGAACTAAAAAAAAAAAAAAAATGTAAACTTTTATGACTAACTCATTAGATTTTTCTTAGGTTAAAATCCAAACAGAGAGTATTTTCACATTAAAGACTTCTTGTTATTACAGTGTGGACCAAAGCACACAGAACATGAAAGCAAGTCAATTCCCCAGGCATCTTTAGAAATGTTCTTTTCTTAGAGAGAAAAATTGGAAAACAAATGGATTCAAAATCTATCTTCAAAATACAGAGTTGGGAAAGGAATCTTATCCATCTCTTCTCATTGTTAAGAAATGACTGCACTACAGTTCCAAATATATGTAGTACAAAATAATCTAATTATGGATATCTTCACATTTGATGTCGTGACACATCTGATAAGGCCAATGCACTTGACGTAAAGGCTGACAATTGCTCAATGAGCAGATACGCCACGCTTCTATCTATTCTGGCAGCTTCTATTACAGTTTGGAGTCAACTCAGGACAACTCTTCATGACTCTATGTCAAGTTGTATTAAAAAACATGTCAACTCAAACATGTCAACACTAATGTTCCATCATTTAGACATTTGCAATCATTCTGGTTAATTACTATTGGAACTGGCATCCCATTTTCATTCTACTGCCACATAACCAAGCAAGCTTGATCAACCTCAAATTCGTTGCAGCATGGCAACAGAAAGATTTGTTTCCACATGTTCAACTATCATTTCCTTATTTCTCAATGAGAAATTATATTTTCTTATAAATTGCCAACAGTATCTATCAAAAGTCAAGCAATCACATATTTCTGATCGCAATAGAAGCAGAGAGAAAATTTAACAACTTGGATGTTATCCGTATTAAGTTTAGGATCTTTTTCCCTCTTCACACATAGCTTGGTAGAATTCTTCTAACAAAGACCAAAACTGAAACTTCAGTATATATATTAGATTGGTTCAATATCCAATATCAATATCAAACACCAGTATCAAGTCAGACTTTAAAATAATATTTTCCTTAGCAATATTTACCAAGGTGGTAATTATAATATTCATAAGGTTGAATAAGGGAGATTACTCATTATCTAATATTTTTATATTCAATAATAACATGTTTCTATTCTGAGGAAGATTATTTTTGAGGAAAATTCTTGAATAATAAAGTAAGTATTTTCAAGAAATGTGCCAATCAACTCAACTGAACTGTCACAAATTTTTAACAGCAGAGGGCAATCTTCTCTAGCAAAAGTATATGTAGGGTAAAAATCTCTGGCTGTGGATTCTTCACTGAAAATATATTTTTGTCTTATTTCTCCCTCTAAAGTAAATAAATAACTATATAAATATATGTGTATATATAATATATGTATTTTAAGGCTATAGATTATGCACTAATCTTTTGTGTTTGAACATGTATTACTATTTCAATTATTTTGAATGAAGTGTTCAACAGTAAGCAATAAGGGGCAGGATGAGATCTGTTATCAAATCTTCTTAAGGGTAATGCACCATTTAATGAAGATTTCATGGACGGGAAACAATGTGCATCCCCTAGAAGGAAAACATTACAAAGGACT
>NW_012101352.1:50262-58363 GCF_000951045.1 Mandrillus leucophaeus | reverse complement strand
TATTTTCAAGAAATGTGCCAATCAACTCAACTGAACTGTCACAAATTTTTAACAGCAGAGGGCAATCTTCTCTAGCAAAAGTATATGTAGGGTAAAAATCTCTGGCTGTGGATTCTTCACTGAAAATATATTTTTGTCTTATTTCTCCCTCTAAAGTAAATAAATAACTATATAAATATATGTGTATATATAATATATGTATTTTAAGGCTATAGATTATGCACTAATCTTTTGTGTTTGAACATGTATTACTATTTCAATTATTTTGAATGAAGTGTTCAACAGTAAGCAATAAGGGGCAGGATGAGATCTGTTATCAAATCTTCTTAAGGGTAATGCACCATTTAATGAAGATTTCATGGACGGGAAACAATGTGCATCCCCTAGAAGGAAAACATTACAAAGGACTTGGTACCACCAGTACATTCTGTATTCTGCCATAGACATACTTATTTAAATTGAAATGAAAGCTGATCCACTGTAACCAGAAGGTAACTGACAATCTGATAAAAACAAATTCACTAAGTAATTGCCTGCTACTAACAGCAAGCATCTGTCTTTAGTATAACCTGACTCTTAGTTTTGAAAGTCAAAGTGATGTATACATCAATAGGAAAAGTTATACATCAAGGAGAATGCTTGGGAATTCAGGTTGAACCTGTTGATCCATAGGAGGAAGATTTCAGCCAGTAACCTGAGCTGAAATCAAGTTCTTTTTGGTAGATTTTCAGTGAATAAGAGTAAATTTGCTGTGGTGCAACTTCATTTACTAAATCATGTGGAAGCTACTACTTTGATTGTCTTTATTAGAATTTTATCTAATGCTTTAACAATATAATAACACTCTCTTCCTGACTGTTAATGGGCTAATATACCAGACAGATATTTAAAGTATCAAGTATCAAAATATTTTAATTTTTATTCATTCATATTTTTCTCTGATATTTAAAATTGATGTTAGGAAACTGAAAAATTGAGTCTCCATTCATAACTCAGGAAGGAAAACACTCAAAGGAAAGAGCAACCCTGGTTTGAAGGGAGGCAGGAGGGTGATTGAGCATATGTGGCTTCTTAAATCTGCAGAAGGATGTCAGAGTTAAGGGTCTGTAGTATTTTTGCCAGACACAGTCATGGATTGCCTTTTGGTGTTTCTCAGGGTAGCTCAACCCAGCAATGAAAGTGGTGGAGACCCACAGCAAATAGCTGAAGTGATTTCTATGAATCCCTGAAGTTAGCCTCTGATCACAGAGAAAGGCATTTCTCAAGCATTCCCTAGAGGTTGGTTAATGGAGTCTAAGGATAAAGGAAGACACTTCTTATAAATAGGCAAGTGAGGAAAAAGACATAATATTGGGTACATCTCTGGGTGGAACATTTAGAATTGCTCTTAAGCCAAACGGAAAGACTAGACTTCCTCTGGATTAGTAATTCTAATAGTGACAGATTTTTTTTTTTTTTGTCAAATAAAAACATTCCAATTTAGAGGAATAAGCCAAAGTATGTTTCTTTTATTTATTACACTTTATAGAGGCAAAATCTATTTTAATTATAAGCTAAGTTTATGTAAATGTAATTGCCCACTCGAATTGCCCACTCTGTAAATGTAGTAAACATTACAGAATACAATTGTTCCATATACGATAATTATATATAAAGATATAAAATATAACATTATTACCTAATTTATATTGTTTATTAGAATGTGTGTGTCCCACCCCTGCAGTACTTCAGCATTCTGAGGTAACAAAGAAGACAGTTGGCTTACTGTATCTTAGAAAGGTTTATTGATTTTGTTATTGCTACAACTATCATGGGAGCAGAGGCAGCAATTTCTCAAGCCTGGTTCCAAAAGGATTAAAACTGACCAAGATTTATATAAGTCAAAATCTCTGTATTCTATTGCAACCATACAACAGCATCTTCTTCAGTTTTACCTTCCTCGCATGACCCTAACAGAAACAAATGAGACTAGAAGGAATATTAGGAGGCATCTGAAGAAATAAAAGGAGACATGCTTACCTTTCTACTTTGACTCCAAAACTAGGAAAGAATTTTCTTGTTTAAAACCTCATATAGCAATTGATTGTTTTTATGGGTTCTTGGCATACAAAATAATGCCCAAATATTATTGCTTTTTCAAAAGAAAGGCTGATATTTGAGTTTTCATCTATGGCCTGTATTGGGAGAGCAGATACATATTAATATTAAGTTTAAAATATGAAACACAGGTCAAGGGAAATTTATTTTTATGGTAAAAGAAAATACAGATTATCTGACCCAAAATATCTATCACTGATATTATGTGACTGTCCCATCATTGTATTTTGGGAAGAGCTAACTTGTATTTTGAGTTTCATAGGTTCACAAATTGGGTGCCAGGATGGATCAGACCCAAAATCTCACTCACACCTGACATATCTGATTTAGATAATTTAGATAATGAGATGTGAGGCCATATAGCTGATAAAATTGAGATGAGATTTTAGACTTAAGTTGTAATGTCTGAGACTTTTGGAAATCTTGGGCTAGGATGAATATATTTTGCATGTGGAATTGACATGAATCTTTGGGGCCAGAGGGCAGACTGTGGTTGGCAGAATAAGGTCCCCAACAAGGGATTCGTTGTTTGAATCCCACATATCTGGAAATGTGTTTTTACAAAGCATAATATAGTTTGCAATTATGATTAGGTTAAGGAACTTGAGTTAGGGAGCTTATTCTGGATTATTTTAGTGGTCTCAGTCTAATAACATGATACCTTAAAATCAAAGACTTCTTCCTGGCTGGAGTCAGAGGGAGATATGATTATGGAAGAATAATCAAAGAAATTCAGTGTTGCTTGCTTTAAAAATGGAAGAAGGACGTCCTGAGTCAAAGATTATGGGTGGCTTCTAGAAGATAGAAAAGTCAAGGAAATGGATTCTCCGCTGGAGCCTCCAGAAAAGAATGCATTCCTGCTGACACCTTGAAACCCACCCCGGACATTTAACATACAGAACTCTAAAATAATACATTTGTATTGTTTTAAGCCTCAAATTGAGGGTAATTTGTCACAGCAGCAATTAAAAGTAAGACGGATTATAACCATATTAATTAGTTGTGGAGATTACATGTATAATATATGCAGAGTACTTGCCATATATAGGCCTTTTTTTTAGTTATCAGCATTTCCTGACTTATCCCAATACATCTATATCCTGTTCATTCCTAATTTCTTCAACAATATATAATTTTACCCTTCTCTGTACTCTACTCTACTTATATTTAATATTGAATAGACCTTAGCTTTTCTATTTAATTATATACTTGTTAATGACAGAGTTGAGGTTCATTTTTGTAACTCCTTTACTTTCTTGTATATGTTTATTGTTCATTCGCTCAATAAATATTTGGCAGAAATATATTTTAGACTATAAAATCTATACAGTCTATTCTGTAAACTATTAAAATAGTCAATAAATCAGACTATGCCATTCTGCATCCATTCATTCTTTATGATAAGCCTATCATTTGCTTTTTAATGAGTGTTCTCAGAGAAAAATCTGTTTAAAATTTTACTCCTATGCATTATTGCTGCCATTAGTGGCTATTATTATCATTGCTGCTGCTGTTTTAGAATCAAAAAATATTATTAGTTGTAGGCTTACTCTGCTTTAAGTTTATATATTTACTTTAAAGAATACTGGCATTATTTTTCTTTGGAAAAAATACACATAGGATTGTAAGATATCTAACAATATAAAAATACAATGAACAAAGTTAAAAACATCCCTATATACATAATGAAGTAACGTCCATCATTACTATTTGATGACTATTATTTCACATATCCTAAACAGAGAGAAATCAAGAAAAAACAGATAAAAATAATTTTATAATAGTGAGACAATAATACACATTTTATTTATAAAGTATATTAACATGAAAAGTCATAATTTATATATTTAAAGTATAATTATAAGCATGTACTAAATATTACATAACACGGCAATTAAGAGGATTGCTCAGTTTGTTGACTTTGCTTTTGACTATTTACCTCCTCTGAATATATGTGAATTTGAAGTTCACAGAATACAATTGTTCCATATACGATAATTATATATAAAGATATAAAATACAACATTATTACCTAATTTATATTGTTTATTAGAATGTGTGTGTCCCACCCCTGTAGTACTTCAGCATTCTGAGGTAACAAAGAAGACAGTTGGCTTACTGCATCTTAGAAAGGTTTATTGATTTTGTTATTGCTACAACTATCATGGGAGCAGAGGCAGCAATTTCTCAAGCCTGGTTCCAAAAGGATTAAAACTGACCAAGATTTATATAAGTCAAAATCTCTGTATTCTATTGCAACCATACAACAGCATCTTCTTCAGTTTTACCTTCCTCGCATGACCCTAACAGAAACAAATGAGACTAGAAGGAATATTAGGAGGCATCTGAAGAAATAAAAGGAGACATGCTTACCTTTCTACTTTGACTCCAAAACTAGGAAAGAATTTTCTTGTTTAAAACCTCATATAGCAATTGATTGTTTTTATGGGTTCTTGGCATACAAAATAATGCCCAAATATTATTGCTTTTTCAAAAGAAAGGCTGATATTTGAGTTTTCATCTATGGCCTGTATTGGGAGAGCAGATACATATTAATATTAAGTTTAAAATATGAAACACAGGTCAAGGGAAATTTATTTTTATGGTAAAAGAAAATACAGATTATCTGACCCAAAATATCCATCACTGATAGTATGTGACTGTCCCATCATTGTATTTTGGGGAGAGCTAACTTGTATTTTGAGTTTCATAGGTTCACAAATTGGGTCCCAGGATGGATCAGACCCAAAATCTCACTCACACCTGACATATCTGATTTAGATAATTTAGATAATGAGATGTAAGGCCATATAGCTGATAAAATTGAGATGAGATTTTAGACTTAAGTTGTAATGTCTGAGACTTTTGGAAATCTTGGGCTAGGATGAATATATTTTGCATGTGGAATTGACATGAATCTTTGGGGCCAGAGGGCAGACTGTGGTTGGCAGAATAAGGTCCCCAACAAGGGATTCGTTGTTTGAATCCCACATATCTGGAAATGTGTTTTTACAAAGCATAATATAGTTTGCAATTATGATTAGGTTAAGGAACTTGAGTTAGGGAGCTTATTCTGGATTATTTTAGTGGTCTCAGTCTAATAACATGATACCTTAAAATCAAAGACTTCTTCCTGGCTGGAGTCAGAGGGAGATATGATTATGGAAGAATAATCAAAGAAATTCAGTGTTGCTTGCTTTAAAAATGGAAGAAGGACGTCCTGAGTCAAAGATTATGGGTGGCTTCTAGAAGATAGAAAAGTCAAGGAAATGGATTCTCCGCTGGAGCCTCCAGAAAAGAATGCATTCCTGCTGACACCTTGAAACCCACCCCGGACATTTAACATACAGAACTCTAAAATAATACATTTGTATTGTTTTAAGCCTCAAATTGAGGGTAATTTGTCACAGCAGCAATTAAAAGTAAGACAGATTATAACCATATTAATTAGTTGTGGAGATTACATGTATAATATATGCAGAGTACTTGCCATATATAGGCCTTTTTTTTAGTTATCAGCATTTCCTGACTTATCCCAATACATCTATATCCTGTTCATTCCTAATTTCTTCAACAATATATAATTTTACCCTTCTCTGTACTCTACTCTACTTATATTTAATATTGAATAGACCTTAGCTTTTCTATTTAATTATATACTTGTTAATGACAGAGTTGAGGTTCATTTTTGTAACTCCTTTACTTTCTTGTATATGTTTATTGTTCATTCGCTCAATAAATATTTGGCAGAAATATATTTTAGACTATAAAATCTATACAGTCTATTCTGTAAACTATTAAAATAGTCAATAAATCAGACTATGCCATTCTGCATCCATTCATTCTTTATGATAAGCCTATCATTTGCTTTTTAATGAGTGTTCTCAGAGAAAAATCTGTTTAAAATTTTACTCCTATGCATTATTGCTGCCATTAGTGGCTATTATTATCATTGCTGCTGCTGTTTTAGAATCAAAAAATATTATTAGTTGTAGGCTTACTCTGCTTTAAGTTTATATATTTACTTTAAAGAATACTGGCATTATTTTTCTTTGGAAAAAATACACATAGGATTGTAAGATATCTAACAATATAAAAATACAATGAACAAAGTTAAAAACATCCCTATATACATAATGAAGTAACGTCCATCATTACTATTTGATGACTATTATTTCACATATCCTAAACAGAGAGAAATCAAGAAAAAACAGATAAAAATAATTTTATAATAGTGAGACAATAATACACATTTTATTTATAAAGTATATTAACATGAAAAGTCATAATTTATATATTTAAAGTATAATTATAAGCATGTACTAAATATTACATAACACGGCAATTAAGAGGATTGCTCAGTTTGTTGACTTTGCTTTTGACTATTTACCTCCTCTGAATATATGTGAATTTGAAGTTCCCCCAGGATGCCTCTTAGATCTTTTCAGACTTGTTTGCTTATCTTGACTGCTCATTTCTGACAAGTAAAAGGGTGTAAAACAATTCTTCAGAGTAACTCTACTCCTAATCTCCTCACCTTGCATTCAGTTATTAGAAAATTTATTTGTATAGACAGAAAAAGTCAACAATGCTGAGATGAGTATATCTGACTTTTTTTTTTTTTCATTTTTTTGTGGGTGTGCTTCCAGAAACAACCTGTTTAGTGGCTGCTGATTAACTCCCAAAGATTGATATACTGAAGAAGGATGACCTCACCTTGACACCAATGCTACTAGGCAATAACAACCACTGTGACTCAGAACAAATTCCCTGGGGGAAGGCAGTGAAACTTCTGGCCCCTAGTGGTAAACTCTCTCTCTTCTTGACCTTACCAGACCACAAGATTGAAAATATTCTGTGGCCTGATGCCCTTAAATTGATCATATTAATACAATCAAGTAGAAAAGAAATTATTTCTCCCTCTGTCTCTCTGTCTATAGATATACTTACTACTATAGTATACATGTACATATACATATATAGAAGTAAATATATATAAAATTAGTATATATTGAAGCAGTAAATATATATAAATATATTTGTATTCTTCTTCAGCTCCATACTCTAAATAAAAAAATATCTTTCAAGAGTTCATACATCCAGACCTCCCTTCTGAAAAGAATAATAATCCCATGTTTATCTCTGCACTTATTTGCTAATTAAAGAAGAATATTGAGCACCCAAAATACGTCTGATATTATTGTAGACACTTGTAATATGGGAGGAAAACAAAGAAACAAAGATACAAAAATACTTATCTTCATGGAGATTTAGATTTCCTGAGTGTTTTTTGCTACAATACTGCAATTTCTGTCTGCGTCGAACACTTATAACAGGGTCATACAGGTGGTACCTTATGTCGGCTGAGGAGTTTCCACAAGTGCCAAGCAAAGGGACAGAATGTCAGGGTTAGAGTCCCTGGGAAATAATCTGGAAAACTCTATGAGAAATAAACACTGCTCCTCTATGGACCTATAACTCTCATAAAGTTTAACATTATACATGAAAGACATGAGCACTCTCCAAGCCTAAAACACTTTTCACTGCAAATGAATGTTAAACAAAATCCAAAGTAATGGTACATTAATCAATTTAGGTAAATAAGAAAGGTATATTTTATTACTATGAATAATGTGGTAAATGATATATATTTAATTTTATTTTCCAGTCATTCATTTTTATCACATAGAAAGGTAATTCATTTTTATATTGACTTTGTATCCTGCAATATTGTTAATTTAGTCTAGTAAGTTTTTAAAAGACATTTCTTAGAATTTCCTACACATGCAATTATGTTACAAGTGAAACAGTTTGCCTTGTTCATTTTAATCTGTATTCATTTTCTTTTCTTTTCTTACCTATTGTACTGGCTAGAACCTCAAGTATCAAGTGGTATTAACAAATATTCATGCCTTTTTCCTATCTCTTATTATTTCCCTGTTAAGTAGTCTGTTAGCTGTAGGTATCGATAGATTCCCTATATGAAACTGAATACATTTTCTTC
>NW_012101352.1:31983-42022 GCF_000951045.1 Mandrillus leucophaeus | reverse complement strand
TCCCAAGCCATGTGGAACTGTGAGTTCATTAAAAGTATTTTCCTTATAAATTACCAGTCTCGTGTATGTCCTTATAGCAGTGTGAGAATGAAGAAATATATTTTTTTCATATTTTCACATATAATTTAACAATTTTAGTTATTAAGTATAGATGAACAGTTTATCTTGAGGTTTTCAAAATGCATGATGTAAGGGAAATGTTGGCATTTATCCTTCTTTCCAAAGAGAATATTCAGTTATCCCAACACCGCTTGTTGAAAAAGCTTCTTTTATCTGGTAAATTGTCTTCATCATTTTGCAAATAATCAATAGACCATGTAAAAATAGACCTATTTCTGGATTTTATATTTTTCCATTTCCGTACTGGGCCAATGCCTTGTCTGGATTTGGTTGTCTTGATTTCTACACTTTGAAATGTCCTCTAAATTGTTCTGCTTTTCAAAGATTCTTTTGACTTTTCTAAATAATTTGCTAATATGTAAATTTTAAAATCAGCTTCTCAACCTCTCACAAAAAAGCCTACAAGAATTTTAATTGGGATTGAATTCTATCTACAGGTCAATTTGGACAGAGTGGCCATTTTCAACAATAATGAATCTTTCAGTTCCCAAACATGATGTATTTATTCCATTTACTTTTTTTCTATTTCTCTTTGCAATGTTTTCTAGTTTTCCATTTATCAATTTTATATATTTTGTGTTGTTTATTCCTAGTATATTTTTCTAGATACTAATAATAATTAAACTTTTATTATTTTTTGTCATTAGCCTTCAGTGAAACTTTGTTTTTGAATGCTAATATTATATCTGAAAATCTTTGCATGTTCATATATAAGAGCTGGTGGTTTTTGTGTAGATTCCTTGGGATTTTCTATATAAACAGTTATACAGTCTGTGAATAAAACAATTTTCTTTCTTTTGTTTCAATTGTTTGGTATTACATTTCTTTTTTTTCTTTTTCCTTTTTTTTTTTTTTTTTCTTGAGATGGAGTAGTCTGTTTCTGTTGCCCAGGCTGGAGTGCAGTGGTGCAATCTCAGCTCACTGTCACCTCTCCTCTGCCTCCTGGGCTCTCAGGTTCAAATGATTCTCCTGCCTCGTCCTCCTAAGTAGCTGGGATTACAGGCTCCTGCCACCACACCCGGCTAACTTTTGTATTTTTAGTGGAGACAGGGTTTCACCATGTTGGCCAGGCTTGTCTCGAACTCCTAACCTCAGGTGATCTGTTCGCCTCGGCCTCCCAAAATGCTTGGATTACAAGCGTGAGCCACCACGGCCAGCTGACATTTCTTTTTTACCTTGCTCTATTGCACTGGCTAAGAATTATTATTAAATGTTGAATGAAAATAGAACAAACATTTTTGCATTTTTTCCCCCTGACTTGGAGGATTCAGATTTTAACCACTAAGTATGATTATATAACG
This sequence comes from Mandrillus leucophaeus, assembly GCF_000951045.1. Lineage (NCBI taxonomy): Eukaryota > Metazoa > Chordata > Mammalia > Primates > Cercopithecidae > Mandrillus > Mandrillus leucophaeus. The sequence continues at coordinate 40,601 of NW_012101352.1, read as the reverse complement.
GTTTTATAATTACAGATGCCCTTGTCCATTGATAAAGTCAAGTTATCTTCAATTATTAGTATGCTGAGGTTTTTGTCATGAATAGATTTTGAATTACATCAAATATTTCTTGGGCATTCATTTACATATCACTTTATTAATATTGTTAAATATGGTAATTAATTTTCTAAAGTTAATAGAATATTTTCAATATTTGAAATATACCATATTTGGTCATGATTCATTATCTTTTTAAAGTAACTGCTGCAGTTCATTTGTTAACATTTTATAAGGATTTTTTAAAAATGTTTTCATTTCTGTTAATGTCTTTGTTTGACATTGGTATCAGAGTAATAATGCTGACCTAACAAAATGAGTTGGAAAATGTTTCCTGTAACTATATTTTCTAAAATCCTTTTGAGGTGAATATTATTTATTTATTAAATATTTGATAGGGTTCAGCAGTGAAACAATCTGGGCCAGGACTTTTGTTTGTTTCCTACTTGTTAGTAGACTTTTATTACAATTTATTTAAATGGCATAGATATTTAGACTTCTGTTTGTTGTCACCTTCTGAGTCAGTTTTGGCACTGTGTATCTTTCCAAAATTTTTCTGTTTCATGTAGATTCTCAAAATTTTTGGCACAGTTTATTCATAATATTCTCATATTATCCAGTCTTTTTCATGATCCCAGATTTTATGATTTAACCTGCTGGATCTATCATGACATTCTCTTGCATTACTTATATTGGTAATTTTGTATTTTAGATTTTTGCAGTGGTGCAATCTCAGCTCACTGTCACCTCTCCTCTGCCTCCTGGGCTCTCAGGTTCAAACGATTCTCCTGCCTCGTCCTCCTAAGTAGCTGGGATTACAGGCTCCTGCCACCACACCCGGCTAACTTTTGTATTTTTAGTGGAGACAGGGTTTCACCATGTTGGCCAGGCTTGTCTCGAACTCCTAACCTCAGGTGATCTGTTCGCCTCGGCCTCCCAAAATGCTTGGATTACAAGCGTGAGCCACCACGGCCAGCTGACATTTCTTTTTTACCTTGCTCTATTGCACTGGCTAAGAATTATTATTAAATGTTGAATGAAAATAGAACAAACATTTTTGCATTTTTTCCCCCTGACTTGGAGGATTCAGATTTTAACCACTAAGTATGATTATATAACGGTTTTATAATTACAGATGCCCTTGTCCATTGATAAATTCAAGTTATCTTCAATTATTAGTATGCCGAGGTTTTTGTCATGAATAGATTTTGAATTACATCAAATATTTCTTGGGCATTCATTTACATATCACTTCATTAATATTGTTAAATATGGTAATTAATTTTCTAAAGTTAATAGAATATTTTCAATATTTGAAATATACCATATTTGGTCATGATTCATTATCTTTTTAAAGTAACTGCTGCAGTTCATTTGTTAACATTTTATAAGGATTTTTAAAAAATGTTTTCATTTCTGTTAATGTCTTTGTTTGACATTGGTATCAGAGTAATAATGCTGACCTAACAAAATGAGTTGGAAAATGTTTCCTGTAACTATATTTTCTAAAATCCTTTTGAGGTGAATATTATTTATTTATTAAATATTTGATAGGGTTCAGCAGTGAAACAATCTGGGCCAGGACTTTTGTTTGTTTCCTACTTGTTAGTAGACTTTTATTACAATTTATTTAAATGGCATAGATATTTAGACTTCTGTTTGTTGTCACCTTCTGAGTCAGTTTTGGCACTGTGTATCTTTCCAAAATTTTTCTGTTTCATGTAGATTCTCAAAATTTTTGGCACAGTTTATTCATAATATTCTCATATTATCCAGTCTTTTTCATGATCCCAGATTTTATGATTTAACCTGCTGGATCTATCATGACATTCTCTTGCATTACTTATATTGGTAATTTTGTATTTTAGATTTTGTATTTTTATCAGACCAGTTAGAGGCCAATTAATCATACTGACCTTTACCAATAATCATTTAATTGCATTAACATTTTCTATTTTTTATTATATTCCTTTTTTTTTTACTTTGTGTTTAATTTCCTTTCTTGTTTTTTGAGGTGGGAACTTCTATCATTAGATTATTGATTTTTAGAATTTTCTTCTTTAAACATGCATCTTTATAAATTTCTTTTGAATCACTGATATTTTCTTATTCATATTGTTATAAAAATGTTTTTATTTTTCTTATGATTTCTGCTTTGACTCATGAATTATCTAGAATTATGTTTTTAATTTTCAAATAATCGGGGTTTCCCTAGTAGTCTTACTATTGTGTTCAGAGAACACGATATTCAATTTTAATCTTTTCTACTTTACTCTTATTTATGGGCCACAATATGGTCTAACTTAGAAAATAGTCCATGTGTATCCACAAACAACAAGTATGTTACAAGTTTTGGATGTATTGCTCTACACATATCAATTAAGTAAAGGTGGTGGTTGTGTCTTTCAGACCTATGCCTCTTCTAATTATTTCTCTGGTTGCTTTATCATTTGCTTAGAAAATATATTGAATTAGTTTTGTATTGATGCTGTCAAAAATTATCACATATTTAGTGGTTTAAAAACAATTCCTATTTATTTACTGACAGCTCTGTAGTTCCTCAGTCCAAGTAAAGCATGACTCAGCTATTTCTGTTCTCTGGGTTTCACAGGCCACAGGAAAGTGTCTGCAGGGCTGTGCACCTTTCTGGGTGTTCACAGTATGAATCTCCTTCCAAGCTCAGTTAGATTCTTGGAAGAATTCATTTTCATTCTGTTGCAGAAATGAGTTTCCCCATTTGCTTGCTGGCTGCTGGTCAGAAGTTGTTTGTAGTCATTCATTAGTTCAGGATTTCCTTCCTCCATCTCAGAATTCAGTAATAATAGTTTGTGTTTTCTTCATGCTTCAAATCTTTCTGATCTCCCATGGGCATCATCCCCATCTCTTACTCTCTTTCTTTCTCTTCTTACGCTTTTTTTCTGGCTTACTTTTCTGCTTTCCTCTTCTCCTTTTTAGGTGTCGTGTGACTGAACTGGGCCCACCTAGACAGTCTAGGATAATCTCCCTACTTTAAAGTCAGCTGTTTAGTAACCTTAATTACATTTGCAAAGTCACTTTGTAGCAATAATTAGATTAGTGTTTGACTGATTTAGCAGAGGACAGGAATGATGTTGGAAAGTTTTTAGAATTTTATCTACCACAGCTGATAACATCTCCAGTCATAATTTTGCATTTTCCTATTTCTCTATTTAATTTTGTTATTTTTATGGCATGTTTCATGAAGCACCTATTAGCCCACACACATGTATTTCTTCTTTATGAATTTACACTTTTATCCAGATGAAATTTATACTGTGTCTATGTAGTACTTTTTGTCTTGAAATCCATTTTATGTAATTTATACCCATTTTGCTTTCTTTTTATTATGACCACTTGTATGGTATATCTTTCTTCCATCCATTTGCTTTCAGCATATCTGTATCTTTATATTTAAAATGTTTTTCTTATAGAGAGAATATGGTCAGATTTTAACCTTTAAAAATGGAACTTTAGGTAGTTCTCTTAGGGTTCCTAAAACTAATATGCTAGGCTGCACTTAGTCTTTAGACAGTTGTCAAAAATTCAACCTTTTTTAAAAAAAATCTTCATCCATAGTATCTCCAACCGTATTTTACTACTCCTCTCAGAATAAAAGCAAACTTAGTTTTTTTCTTTACACAGAGGGGCTAACCATTTTCTTGTTCGAATTCCTTTAGCATTCTCTAAATTATCAGCTTTCTGGTGGGTTTTAAATATTTTAAAACATTATGATATGACATGTGATTCTAGAAAATCTTAAGTAAAAGGAATCAGGTTTACTTCCACTTCACATAACACTCTTCAAGACACTGGGCATGTGGCAATAGAAGCCAGCAATTCCTGAGAGAGAAGAAACAGATGAGCCCTAAAATTTGAGGGCTAAGTGCATGGAGACAGTATCCAAAAAGCAGGACAGGTAGGTGGAATTCAATTGGAGTCCTGTGGTATATACATTACTTACTAAATCATGATGAAAATAACAATGTAACAAAATAATAATTTAACAGCTATAGATAAAAACTGTGAAACACAGAAAATGCAATAGTTTGATAAATACATATATTTTTATATACTTAGAAAATGATATATGATCATATTTAGTAAGGTATGTTTTCAACTGTATAACAACAGAATAAAAATAAAGAAGGGAGAAAGAAAAATGTTGAGAAGATAGGAATAATATGTAATAAACAGAATACACGGACATAGGTTTAACAAAAATGAAATTCAATATTTGAAGGAAATTAATAATATAAACAAACCTCTGGAAATTTGTTCATGAAAAAGAAAGAACTCTCAAATAAATAACATTTAAAATAAGAACATTTTGTTAAAATTCACATAAATACATGTTTTAAAATTGCTTAGTAAACTGGGAATGGAATTATCTACTCTCTTTGCAGATAAGTGTATCATTCCATTTTCATACTGTTATAAACAACTGGCTGAGACTGGGTAATTTACAAACAAAGGAGATTTAATTGACTCACAGCTCTGCATGGCTGGGGAAGCCTCAGGAGACTTACAATCATGGTGAAATGTGAATTGGAATAAGGCACCTTCTTCACAAGGTGGCAGAAAGGAGAAGTGCAGAACGAAGAAGGAAGATCCCCTTATAAAACCATCAGATCTCGTGAGAACTCACTCACTATCACAAGAAGAGCATGGAGGTAAAACGTCCCATGATTCAGTTACCGCCACCTGGTCTTTCCCTTGACACCGAGGGATTATGGGGCTTACAATTCAAGATGAGATTTGGGTGGGAACAGAAAGCCTGACCATGTCAATAACCCTTGAATAGTATCTAGAAAAACCTTATAAATATTGTTTCCATGGTCAAACACAAAAAATATCTTTTAAAAGTCAGAACAAAATTTCAAAATTAAAACTCTTATTCAGTATTTTGAAAATCTTCTCCAATGTAGGTAAACAAACAAAAAACATGAAAAATTTGGAAAGAAAAGTTAAAACTATATAGAGAACATTTAAAAAACTACATATAGGCAGATGGATAGAATTAATGCTAGAGTTTTGCCAGGGTGATATTTCTATAATCAATATATAAAAATCAACTATATGTCCAGAAGAAAGAAGATAATTTAAACGAAAAAATCAGAACAGCAAAAATAAAGCATAATTTTAAGAAAATATATTCAAAATATTAATATAGATAATGCTAAAATTTATTAAAAGAAAATTAAAACACTTAAATAAGTGAAGACATATATTTTCTTCATGGAAAGAAAGACTTATTACATTAAGATGGTTGATTTTGCTCAAACTGATTTTCAGATTCTATGTAATTCCAGTCAAAATTTCAGTATTTAAAGGAAACTGACCAGCTACTGCTAAAATGTAAATGGAAAAATGTACAAATCTTAGAATGAAGTAAACCTAGAAAAAGTATATTAAGATTATGTATTTTTATAACAATTAGTGAAACATTATGAAGTTAGAGTAATTTATATCATATGGCACAGGTGAAATAATAGCAAAAATTATCAATAAACCAGTATAAAGAGCTAAGAAACAGGTTCACGCATACATTAACACTTTTATAAAGATACATTGCACATTCCTGAGGAAGGTTGAACCCCACAAAAATAGTGCAGAGCAAATTAGTTATCCATATAGACAAAATATAATAAATACAATTTGGTACTACTGAATTTCAAGTGTAAAAATAATGGCAAAATTTTCCAAAGATAATAAAAAGCTGTGTGACCTTACAGAGAGAAGAACATTTTTATAAAACACACAATAATTGGAATAGAAAAAATTGATACATTCAACTAAAATTACAGATTTCAATTTATCTAAAATATCCATTATTTCCTGAGAACAAGCCCACGACCGGGAGACTGTGCAACTCACATACTAAATAAATAAGAACTAGGTCAGTAAACAAGTAGAGCAGCAGGCCAGAAATAGAACAGGAATTCCACATAAGAGAAATCGTAAAAGCAAATAAATACATGAAGAGATAATCAGAAAACTTTGTAATAAAAAAATTAGGTGTAGTAGTGAACCACATATTCATATCTATTAGATTCATAAAATATCTGGCATCTGGACAATGTGGAACAACAGGGATGCTTACACCACGCTGATGGAAGTGTATAGTGGTACAGTTTCTTTGAAATTATAACATGCACATAGCCTACAACCTGGTATTCCCCACACTAAGTAAATAAAGTATTTGGAATCTTCCCCTTTTTACTGAGGAATATGTAGAAGAATATTCAAACCAGCATTCTAACCTAGAACAATGAATGAAAAACAATGATGACCATGTATATAAGCATGTGTAAATAGTTTCAGATTCACTCAATTGGATATTATACAAATGAGAAAAAAATAAACAAACTGTTATACACTAGTATAGTTGAATCTTAGAAAGAGGCAAGATTTTAAAAAAGTAGAAACTATATTATGATAATTTTAACAAGGACAATGTAAATCATATTTAGAAATGACTGTTTCTTCCCTATAAATCTGTAAGAACAAAAAGTAAAATAATGATAAACACAAAATCCAGATTTGCCATCACTTTTGCAATATAAACAAGTAAAAGGGATGGAAATAGAGCTCACAGGTTTCTTCACTGATCCTATTAATATTCTATTTCCTAGAGTTTATGAGTGCTACACCAACTACTATTTTTAAAAAAATACATATGTAAGGTTGTTTGCATTTCAAATATCACACAATGAAATAAAACATGCTCTAGGTTAAACAGCTAAGATGGAAGAGGTGGAATGCAGTATCAGATAACAGCTTCAAAAATAACTCTATTTCCTTTATATCACTTTGTCTCAGTGCAAATGGTGGAATTTCAAATTATCTATTTAAGTTTATTGCATTGATAATATATGCTGAATGGTTTCTCAGTTAATTATCTTCCCATTTCTTAGGTGTTTGGATATGCAAGGTGAGTCAACATAGAACAAATACTAAATTTCAAGCAACCCGTGATTTGAGTCATGTTAAAGAAACAAAGCACTGTACTAGAAGTTAGAAGTTATTTCTAGACTTATTTCACTATACTCTGAAACAACTTCTGAAAAATTATATAAGAGGAAATAGATATCTCTTTATGTTTTTATATTTAATGGTTCTTATACAAGCATTGCATTCACTGAAACATCAATTTACTAATTTAGTAGTTTGCAAAATGTCTCAACTTTCATTGCATCACCTATCGGAAATAATTCAATTCAAAATAGCAAAGCAAAAAACTAATAAAATCAGAGATGTGCTGTTTGACCTAATATTGTAAAAAATATAATCCTTATATTTAAGACAAAATATAAAAGTGTTCAGCATCTTAGCGTGCCAGTTTATCAGTGTGTTGCCTCTTAGCAAAGAGTTCGTTCTTCAGTATCTCTTTCATGATTTAATGATTTAATGATTGCACAATTTAAGGACTTCTTTACAGTGAGAACAATATTAAGCTTTGTCAGTAAAAGATGCTGGAGGCTCATTTCAGGAAGAAGGGGCTTGTCTCCCTTGTACCATGTACTATACAGTCCTCATTCCTAGAGTGGGACTCTGAGTCCCTCTGCATGAGTGCTCACCAGCCTTGGTCATCTGTACCCCAGAGAGTTGTTTCCTGTTTTCCTGGAAACTCTACCACAACCATGTGAACTTTACCATGCAATGGGAGACAACCACATCCTCTCCAATGAAGTCTGAACCCCAACCCAGAGGAGGAGGCTTCCTTTCAAGTTTGTTCCTCCTTGAATACTCTTCTTTAGTTCTAGCAAATTCTTTAAAGTTCTCCTGATAGTTATATAGTTACTCTGTCATAGTTTAATAATGTTTTGTATTAAACTTTCTTCATTTAAACTACTTGTGATTTCTGTCTTTAGATTGGACTCAGACTTATACATATAACAATGATAGAATCATTATCTCCATTTGACTTCAGTTTCAAATCATTTCTCTTTATTTACACAGCATATATTTAATTCTCTTGATCTGATTTGGTGGCTATTAAATAACTTACGACAAGAATTGTGAAGGTTAATAAATAAACTGAAATACATATACTAACAAGAACTGACATATATAGAGGGGACTACTATTGTGGATAGTTTTTAGTTATTTAAAAAGGCAACTTTGTTTTTGGATTGGTAGGTGACAAAAATAATGATTTCATAAATGTTTTGCTTACAAGACTATAATCTACCTAAGACCAAGCGCAGTGGGAGAAACCACTCCAAAGTATTTCGGGAAGAAAGAAAAGACCTCTTTTATGGCACGCAACTACAAAAGACATAAAGAATTATAAGTTGTCAAGTGAGAAAGACAATAGCCCAAATTTACATGGGTATTTGTACTAGGAAGTGTTAGCGAAGGAGATTAAGATATTGGAATTTCCCTATGAGGTAGTTTTCATCTTACCATAACTGGATGGCTCTTTTGTGTGTTTCCAGTGTAGTAATGAATCATTTTCATCCTTCATAATATAATCCCTTTGGAGGAGTCACAGGACAATTTTGACTCACAATTAACCCTTCTTTATAGGGAATAAGAATAGAGGGTCATCCCACTGTAATTTC
>NW_012101352.1:27506-30508 GCF_000951045.1 Mandrillus leucophaeus | reverse complement strand
TAAAAGGGATGGAAATAGAGCTCACAGGTTTCTTCACTGATCCTATTAATATTCTATTTCCTAGAGTTTATGAGTGCTACACCAACTACTATTTTTAAAAAAATACATATGTAAGGTTGTTTGCATTTCAAATATCACACAATGAAATAAAACATGCTCTAGGTTAAACAGCTAAGATGGAAGAGGTGGAATGCAGTATCAGATAACAGCTTCAAAAATAACTCTATTTCCTTTATATCACTTTGTCTCAGTGCAAATGGTGGAATTTCAAATTATCTATTTAAGTTTATTGCATTGATAATATATGCTGAATGGTTTCTCAGTTAATTATCTTCCCATTTCTTAGGTGTTTGGATATGCAAGGTGAGTCAACATAGAACAAATACTAAATTTCAAGCAACCCGTGATTTGAGTCATGTTAAAGAAACAAAGCACTGTACTAGAAGTTAGAAGTTATTTCTAGACTTATTTCACTATACTCTGAAACAACTTCTGAAAAATTATATAAGAGGAAATAGATATCTCTTTATGTTTTTATATTTAATGGTTCTTATACAAGCATTGCATTCACTGAAACATCAATTTACTAATTTAGTAGTTTGCAAAATGTCTCAACTTTCATTGCATCACCTATCGGAAATAATTCAATTCAAAATAGCAAAGCAAAAAACTAATAAAATCAGAGATGTGCTGTTTGACCTAATATTGTAAAAAATATAATCCTTATATTTAAGACAAAATATAAAAGTGTTCAGCATCTTAGCGTGCCAGTTTATCAGTGTGTTGCCTCTTAGCAAAGAGTTCGTTCTTCAGTATCTCTTTCATGATTTAATGATTTAATGATTGCACAATTTAAGGACTTCTTTACAGTGAGAACAATATTAAGCTTTGTCAGTAAAAGATGCTGGAGGCTCATTGCAGGAAGAAGGGGCTTGTCTCCCTTGTACCATGTACTATACAGTCCTCATTCCTAGAGTGGGACTCTAAGTCCCTCTGCATGAGTGCTCACCAGCCTTGGTCATCTGTACCCCAGAGAGTTGTTTCCTGTTTTCCTGGAAACTCTACCACAACCATGTGAACTTTACCATGCAATGGGAGACAACCACATCCTCTCCAATGAAGTCTGAACCCCAACCCAGAGGAGGAGGCTTCCTTTCAAGTTTGTTCCTCCTTCAATACTCTTCTTTAGTCCTAGTAAATTCTTTAAAGTTCTCTTGATAGTTATATAGTTACTCTGTCATAGTTTAATAATGTTTTGTATTAAACTTTCTTCATTTAAACTACTTGTGGTTTCTGTCTTTAGATTGGACTCAGACTTATACATATAACAATGATAGAATCATTATCTCCATTTGATTTCAGTTTCAAATCATTTCTCTTTATTTACACAGCATATATTTAATTCTCTTGATCTGATTTGGTGGCTATTAAATAACTTACGACAAGAATTGTGAAGGTTAATAAATAAACTGAAATACATATACTAACAAGAACTGACATATATAGAGGGGACTACTATTGTGGATAGTTTTTAGTTATTTAAAAAGGCAACTTTGTTTTTGGATTGGTAGGTGACAAAAATAATGATTTCATAAATGTTTTGCTTACAAGACTATAATCTACCTAAGACCAAGCGCAGTGGGAGAAACCACTCCAAAGTATTTCGGGAAGAAAGAAAAGACCTCTTTTATGGCACGCAACTACAAAAGACATAAAGAATTATAAGTTGTCAAGTGAGAAAGACAATAGCCCAAATTTACATGGGTATTTGTACTAGGAAGTGTTAGCGAAGGAGATTAAGATATTGGAATTTCCCTATGAGGTAGTTTTCATCTTACCATAACTGGATGGCTCTTTTGTGTGTTTCCAGTGTAGTAATGAATCATTTTCATCCTTCATAATATAATCCCTTTGGAGGAGTCACAGGACAATTTTGACTCACAATTAACCCTTCTTTATAGGGAATAAGAATAGAGGGTCATCCCACTGTAATTTCCCATATGGTTTACTGTCTTATTGATGAAGCCCTTATCCTGGCAATCTTTGCCCATTTTCTACCACTTCAAAACCAATTAAAATTTTCTGCATATTTTCTTCCACAAGTAATTTGCAATGACACAATGTGGGAGGGCATTTTACAAAAATTGGCAATAGAGTGTCTTTTATAAAAAAAAATAAATTGTCTGAAATATTCAATATACCCCTAGGAAAAATGCCAGTTCTGAAACACTTAAAAAATCTCCGCCGTTGACTAGAAATGGCACTTAAACTAAAGGCTTACAGAGATTTGACAGTGATCTCTCAAAAGCATTATGACAGGAACCCCTTTATTTCTATGAATTTTATATGAACGACATTGTTTTTTCTCAACACTGACAGTTGGGGATAGATTCTATTATTACTGAAAAGTACAAACATGGCCCTTTCGCTAAAAATGACAACACCCATTAGTCATAGATAAATGTTTCTCTTCCCTTTTCCCTTATCTATTTTAGGTTACTAATCCTGAGGACAAATATGCCTAGAATGTAAACAAGGTGTGTTTTTCTTTTCTATAGCAATTGTTACATATAATGGGATGACATGTCACTGCTTCACCTAATTCATTGTCAAGTGTCTAACCTATTCTGTAAAGCAGTTATCACAGTACTACTCTAGCTTATAAAGAAACAGTACTACAACTGTTCTGAATTTACATTTTTCATTCACTTCCCTAGTTAAAGTTAATATGCAGTTCAGAAAGATGTAGTTGAATAACCATGGGAGAGGAAAAAAATGACAAAGAAAATATATGATACTCAGGCTAAAATGGAGACCCAAATGTCCAGAAGAAAAGATTTTAAGAAACGTTTTTCTTTTCTTTTCAAAATGACTGGAACAGTCTTCCATTAAATAATGGCAGTGGGCATAGTAGTATCCTTTTGTTTGAAATGCATGTATTCATGTAATACCTTCCATAGTACTTTATTTGCCATACAAATTACTATAATTAAATAAACATT
>NW_012101352.1:24390-26751 GCF_000951045.1 Mandrillus leucophaeus | reverse complement strand
TTTTTTTTGCAAAAGAAAGCAATTGCTTTATTTCATGCTTTGCATTTTATATTCTTTAAGCTGAGTCTGCATCTTGTCTTTTGAATTATATGAAGCCAGTTTTTCTTTTCTTGTTTGTAAAACTGTTCAGGCTATAATAAATTTAGACGTATGCACCATTGAATATAAATTCTAGATATTATCCTCTAAGAGGACATATGACTAGAGAAGTAGTTTGAAAAATTTTACATTAAATGGATCTACAACTGTATCCTAAATGTTTCCAGTAAATATATAGTTATTCAATTTTTTGGCAATATTGGGAAATGGTTTTGGATTATTTTTAAATGAATTTTACTAACTAATCAATAACAAACATAACTAAAATATTGACAATAACCAACAAAAATACAATAATTAAAAAAGCATATTCCTTAAAACATTCAGATAATTTCACTAGTTTTCAATTAAAAAAAGAGATGAACCTAAAATTTTTTAATGATACTCTATTTTCTGTGGACATGAGACAAATAGAAATAATTAGCAATGTAATGAAATCTGTATATATATTTCAGAAATAAAATTATAAAAACAGTAATAGGAGAGGCTTTGAAATACTAATGTCCTCGCTTCAGCCTGGTGATTTATAACTGTAGTGTTGATTGAGCTTTTGTAGAATGTAACTAAAATTTCATTTAGTTGTTTAACAAATAACTAGCAAAGGGGAAAATTTATGATTGAAAGCATTTTCATTTAAATTGAAAAGCAATTTAAATTAAAATAAGGCCTATGGCCATAATAAAATTAGTCATAGACATGTATCTTTTATTGTTTACTTTAATTATTAATATTTATCTCCTATTACACACTTTTAAAATATATTTATAATGTCTTCCTTTAATTAATTCCTCAAAAATTAATCTCTCAGTTCTCATCATTTTATAGACCATAATTTGACCGGGAAAATAAATGAAAATGATAGAAGAAGAAAGTTTGCTCATTAAAGATGTTTTATAAAATTCAGATAAGGCATAGCCAAACAATGTTGACTGACCTATTTGATGTGTACTAAGGAATATCAAGCTTCAGTGGATCATTATCTGTGAGCCAGGTTACATGCACTTATATCTGTGTGTCTTTGGAAATTGGAATAAATTAAAGCCTCTGTAAGGTCACCGTTTCTGAACTCAATATAAAAATTTCTCCCATCTCTTCTTATTCTGCCTATTTAGCCACATGTATACATACATCATGTCTCTTCTTCCTGTAAAAGTAATTTTTAATCAATTCTGCTATTGCATTACTACTTCTGATTCTCTGCTATGGTTTGTTGCTCTGAGCAACGTTTTAAATAGAGAGAATCCATTTTCTCAGACTACCAATTGGATGAAGAGTAGTCTGTACTATAATGGGAGATAAGCTGTAGCTAGATTATCCTCATGTATGGATTCAGATAGAAACTAGTTGGATTAGTCAGAAAGGGATTCTAGAAATAGGGGAATGGGCAGAAAATTCATGGTCCAATGTCATATGATGAACTAATGTCCAAGGGGAGCAAATGAACTTGAATTAGACTGAAGATTTTACTCATATCCAAATTCACCATGGAGCCCATCATCTTCTTTGCTTGACAACATTTGCCAAATTGGGCTTCCACTGGAGTTTTATTCTGATCACAAAGTTACATTTCCATTCCCCTTTGGATTATGCTTTTGCTTCATAATTAAATTTCAGAGACTTGGTAGGGAGTGCCACAAATATCATCTTTCTCACAAAGCCATATTTTTAACACGAAGGACAAGAAGGACAACAAACTAATTGAAAGTTACAAGGGTATTGATCAGAAAAAGCACTGAATATCCATGAACCAAAGATCTGTCCCAATGAGATCCAGACAACAAATATACTATCATCAAGAAGATAAAGAGCAATTTAGCATGATAAGAAGTATTTTCTTAGAGTTAATTTATGTTACTTCCAAAATGCTATGGTCTGAGTGTTAGTAACCCCTAGAAATTTTTGTTTTAGTTTTATCTTTTCTTTAAACTTTTATTTTAAGTTCAGAGATACAAGTGCAGGTTTGTTACACAGGTAAACTTGTGTCATAGGGGTTTGTTTTACAGATTATGTCATCACCCAGGTATGAAGCCTAGTAACCATTAGTTATTTTTCCTGATTCTCTCCCTCCTCTCACCCTCCACCTTCTGAAATGTCCCAGTGTGTGTTGTTCCCCCTCCATGTGTCCATGTGTTCTCATCATTTAGCTTCCACTTATAAGTGAGAACATGTGGTATTTGGTTTTCTGTTCCTGCATTAGTTTGCTGAGGATAATGCCATCCAGCTCCATCCATGTCCCTGAAAAGGACATGATCTTTTTTTTTT
>NW_012101352.1:13133-24340 GCF_000951045.1 Mandrillus leucophaeus | reverse complement strand
ATAATTTGACCGGGAAAATAAATGAAAATGATAGAAGAAGAAAGTTTGCTCATTAAAGATGTTTTATAAAATTCAGATAAGGCATAGCCAAACAATGTTGACTGACCTATTTGATGTGTACTAAGGAATATCAAGCTTCAGTGGATCATTATCTGTGAGCCAGGTTACATGCACTTATATCTGTGTGTCTTTGGAAATTGGAATAAATTAAAGCCTCTGTAAGGTCACCGTTTCTGAACTCAATATAAAAATTTCTCCCATCTCTTCTTATTCTGCCTATTTAGCCACATGTATACATACATCATGTCTCTTCTTCCTGTAAAAGTAATTTTTAATCAATTCTGCTATTGCATTACTACTTCTGATTCTCTGCTATGGTTTGTTGCTCTGAGCAACGTTTTAAATAGAGAGAATCCATTTTCTCAGACTACCAATTGGATGAAGAGTAGTCTGTACTATAATGGGAGATAAGCTGTAGCTAGATTATCCTCATGTATGGATTCAGATAGAAACTAGTTGGATTAGTCAGAAAGGGATTCTAGAAATAGGGGAATGGGCAGAAAATTCATGGTCCAATGTCATATGATGAACTAATGTCCAAGGGGAGCAAATGAACTTGAATTAGACTGAAGATTTTACTCATATCCAAATTCACCATGGAGCCCATCATCTTCTTTGCTTGACAACATTTGCCAAATTGGGCTTCCACTGGAGTTTTATTCTGATCACAAAGTTACATTTCCATTCCCCTTTGGATTATGCTTTTGCTTCATAATTAAATTTCAGAGACTTGGTAGGGAGTGCCACAAATATCATCTTTCTCACAAAGCCATATTTTTAACACGAAGGACAAGAAGGACAACAAACTAATTGAAAGTTACAAGGGTATTGATCAGAAAAAGCACTGAATATCCATGAACCAAAGATCTGTCCCAATGAGATCCAGACAACAAATATACTATCATCAAGAAGATAAAGAGCAATTTAGCATGATAAGAAGTATTTTCTTAGAGTTAATTTATGTTACTTCCAAAATGCTATGGTCTGAGTGTTAGTAACCCCTAGAAATTTTTGTTTTAGTTTTATCTTTTCTTTAAACTTTTATTTTAAGTTCAGAGATACAAGTGCAGGTTTGTTACACAGGTAAACTTGTGTCATAGGGGTTTGTTTTACAGATTATGTCATCACCCAGGTATTAAGCCTAGTAACCATTAGTTATTTTTCCTGATTCTCTCCCTCCTCTCACCCTCCACCTTCTGAAATGTCCCAGTGTGTGTTGTTCCCCCTCCATGTGTCCATGTGTTCTCATCGTTTAGCTTCCACTTATAAGTGAGAACATGTGGTATTTGGTTTTCTGTTCCTGCATTAGTTTGCTGAGGATAATGCCATCCAGCTCCATCCATGTCCCTGAAAAGGACATGATCTTTTTTTTTTTAATTGCTGCATAGTATTCCATGGTGCATAGGTAGCATATTTTCTTTATCCAGTCTATCACTGATGGACATCTAGATTGACTGCATATCTTTACCATTGTAAGTAGTGCTGCGATGAACATACATGTGCAATTTCTTTATAATACAAAATTGTTATGTCGTAACATAATAATGTGATAGTGTTAAAAAGTAGCACCTTTCTGGAAGTGAAGTCCTGAGGGCTAATCCCTTATGAATGAAATTAGTTTCCTACAAAAGAGATTGAAGCTCTAGAGTTTCTTTCCACCCCAGCTGTCATATGAGGACACAGCAAGAGGCTCCATCTACGAAGCCGAGAGTCACTGAATCTGTTGGCACCTTGATCTTGAACTTCCCAGCTTCCAGAACTGTGAGAAATAAGCTTCTATTATTTATAAATTAGTCTAAGCTATTTTGTTACAGCAGCCATAACAAACCAAGACACAAGATGTGTGTAAATAAGTAAATAATCTGTCAATTTCTTTAAAAATAGAGATAATCTCAGCTACCACCTAAATTTGTTAGGAATATTGCTTGAAATAATTGTACAATAAACTTAGCTCTGTGCCTAGTCCACAGTACTTGCTCAATAAATACCTACTACTGCTGTTATAAAATCGTATAGAATCAACACTCACAGATAGCCACTTAAAGGTTTTCCCCTAAAGGTTCTCAATAAAGTTGAAAGATCAAATATCACCAGCTTGTTTTCCCTTTCACACTCTTTTTTTCCCCTTCTCTACCAGATATCTCTCTGAGACATTATTTAGGTGTCCTTCTACCCTTATAATTTCCATCGACGTGTGTTGTTATTTCTCTCACCTAAAATAAATATATAATATTACAAATATTTTTCTTAAACCCACTGTCTTCTTCAGCTCTCCAATTCTCTCTTCCCTTTATAGGAAAGTTTCTTCAAAGAATTTTCTATATTTACTGTTTGTAGTTGAATCTCTTTTCTCCCAGTCTCTCTTAACCCTAACTCTTTCCTATCTCTCTAGTCTACTCTGCTATCCGAGGACTCCAAATAACCCACATTAATACCATTATTCAATTCTCAGACATAATTTTACTTGACAGCAAAAGCCTTTACTAAGGTTGATCTTCATGTGGCTTCTAGGACACACTCCTGGTTTTCTTCACTACTCTTAGTGTTCCTTAGTCTCACTTTCTCATTTAACCTATTTCCCTAGGTCTTCTAGTTTTGGGTGCCCAAATGCTAAGTTGTTAAACATCTCTCCTCTACCAACCTACTATCACTTGTTTGGTAATCTCATCTATTTCTTTATATATCATCTGCATACTGCTGATCTCCAAATTCATACCTCCAGTATAAACCTAGAATCCACTTTCCTATGGCCCAGATTCATAGTCCCAACCTCCTAGTCACCAGAATCACTCCCATATTGAACTTGCATCTCAAAATGAACTGCTGGTCTCCTCAAATTAGCTCTGTTCATGAGCTTGAACATCTCAGTTAATGACAACCATCTTTAATTTTTCCAAGTAAAAACACTTGGATTTATCTTTGATTCCATTTTTTCTCACTTTCATCTAATCTATTAAGAAATATGTTGATTTATTTTTAAAACGTGACCAGGTTTTATTCACCACCTCCAATGCTACTAATCAAATCTCTCCTGGACTGCTGAACTAGCTTCATATCCAACACATTTATTTCATTTGTGTCCTCCTAAAATATATGTACATCCAGATAATTACGTTAAAATATAGATTGGATCATATCATAGGATTAGTTGCTAACTACCATTGCTCTCAGAACAAAAATTAAACACTTTATAATGGTATAAAGGGTTCTCACAATTTCACCCTCCTTTATATCTCTGATCTTATCTCCTGTTTACTTTTTAGAACTATACCAATAACTTCCAGCCTTGAGATCTTTTTTCCTTAGTGGAACATATTTTCCGTAAATATCTGCAGAGTTCACTCCCTTTCCTTCTTCAAGTCTTTGTATAGTTTCATCTTTCTTGAGAGATCCATCTGTCCACCCTATTTCATGTTGCAATGCCGTCTTCAGAATTTCCAATACTTTTAACCTCATATTTTTCACAATGTATCAATTTCTAATATTCAATACAATTTATTTTTGTCATATTTACATGTTTCTCCTTTCAACACTCGCCACTGCAATATAAATTGCAAGCATGCAAAAATATTACTTTTGAGTCTTCAACATCTAGAACAACGTCTGCAAACTGTGCTCAATAAATATTGGTGGGATAAATTAATAGACATATTGTGAAACATAATTATCAGAATAATATCATGTCTATAAAAGAGTGAGTAGATCAGAAATAAAATGCAGAATAACTAAAATGGCTTGTAATAATTGGCAGTATAAGCATTAAAGTAAGAAAAATCATTTTAAAATCAAATATAACATTTACTTACTATAAATCTTACTGAACCTCAGTTTTACCACTTTTAAAATGGGAGTAGTATGTTATAACTAAAGGACATATTGAGGAAGTACTCACTGTCCCCATAACTCCTAGCTAGGTTCAGATGGGTGGCCAAGGTGCTGTTTATTACCTACTGGAAATAAGCCTAGGTCAAATAAAACATTGAAGACAGGATAAGCTACATGTATTTGCAAAGACATTTTATTGTTGCCACCTGTCTGGATGCTAGTAACACTAAAACATTTCAGACGTATAATTTCGAGTGACTTTTGTTTGACAGAATGAGAGGGAATTGAAAGGCTTGAATAACCATCACAGACAGAGAATTACATTAAGTCTGAAGTGGTTCTCCTGCTAACTAGGTCCCCTTTCATGCTTTTCATAGAAATTCTTGAGGTTAACATAATAGAGACATTTCAATGTCTACCACAATACATGCCATTTGCATATCAACGACCTTGCCTTTGGAATTTGAAATTTTAGCTGCTTGCTTCAGTTGTTGATAAAGATGAGAAATTTACAACATAGACAATAATGTTTGGTGTGGGACATTAAGGAGCCTTGACTTGGATGGTGATCACACAAATATTTTCAATTTCTAATAATGCCCAGAGTTTATATTATTATTTATATGAGACAAATCTATGATGTTGGAAGTTCACATAGTACTTGCCTTTTATAATTAAATATAATTGGAGTCATATGCATGTATTAGATTTCTGGCTTCTAACACTGTTTTCATTAACATTAAGAAATGTATGTATGACATAATTTTCATTGCTGTACAGTGTTTTATTGAATGAATATATAAATATAGATTTACTCATTCTTTCTACTTGATATATACTTGAGTTTCAAATGTAAAATAATGCTTCTGTATATACTTTTTGCATAAATGGTGGCACATTTATTTTCAGCATATATCTAGTTAAAGTAGGTTCAATATTAGGAGATAATGTCAGTTTTCTAAAGTGAAAAGACATGGAATCAACCAAGATTCCCATCAATGATAGAGTGGATAAAGAAAATATTTTCTGTATTTGTTATATACATTATATATATTGTATATATAATATATACACACAGACATGCACATACCATGGAATACTACACACTCATAAAAAAGAATAAAATAATGTACTTTGCAGCAACAATAATGAAGCTGGAAGTCATTATCATAAGTGAACTAACACAGGAACAGAAAACAAAATACCTCATGTTCTCATTTAAGTGAGAACCAAAAACTGAATATACATGGGCACAAAGATAAGAACAACAGCCACTGAGGACTGCTTGAGGTGGGAAGATGAGAGAGACATGGGCTGCAAGGCTACCTATTGGGTAGTATACCCACCACCTTAGTGATGGAATCATTTGTACACCAAGCCTCAGTTCCAAGCAATTTCCCCATGTAAGAAACCTGTACGTGTACCCCCAAACCTAGAATAAAGGTAGAAAAAAGATAAATAGATACACAAATAAAGTGACTGTCGATATATTCCCACTAGCAATGTACTACAGTTCAGGTAGCTCCTCATCTTTGTCAACACTTCTAATTTTAGGTCTTCTCACTGAGAATTGGTGGTGTTGGCATTACACTGCTGTTTAAACTTTTACTCTCTTATTAGTGATAACTCTGAAGCAAATCTTCATGTTCCTATGGCTATTTTACATTTGAATAGTTCCTTTAGTGAAGTGTCCCCAATTTTATTGGGCTGTCTTTTCCTTATTGATTTGTAGAGGCTCTTTATATGTTCTAGATACAACTAATTTTAAGATTTATTACTTGGAAATATATCCTCCCATTCTGTAGTTTGCCTTTTCATTCTAAGAGTGTCATAGAACTGTCTAGAATAAGAGAATCCTTATGAACACACACCTTCAACTTCAGTGTAGTCCAGTTTATCAATATTTCTATCATAGTTTTATGTGTGTGTTGTTTAAGCAATCTTCATATTCCTCAAGGTCTTGAAGCTATTTTCTATTTCTATCACTATGTTATTATAACCTAGAATTTTTATCATTTTACCTTTCATATTAGTTAAGTGTGAGGGCACAGATTGGAGTCAGAAAAGAAAGGCCACTCTTACCTTTTTTTCTTTTCTCTAAAAGAACACCAACATAGTAGCAGATGAGAGAAAATAACTAAATTTGTTATGTTTGTTTATTGATGTGTTTTTTTTTAACATGTTGATTTTCAAAGTATCAGAAATTGTCAACTTTAAGAACAAAGAAAGAGAGAAATTAATGATAAAAGCAAAAGAAATACATGTAAGATTGAAGTCCTTGGTTAGGTGAGGAATCAGGATTTGATATTCATTACCAAAGCCCTGGGATTTTCCACTGACAGCAGCAAGGGGCTTTCTTGTCTTAAGAAGAGTGAAAAAAGAGAACATGTGCATGGACATAGGCAAGAGAAAGAGAGTGTCTCTGTGAGTACTCTTATTTACTCACTAAAGTATGATGCAGTGTCATCAGCTGAGAAGGGTTGGTAAGAGCAAGACTTTAATGAAGACAACATATTATATAACTATTAGCAAACACGGGAATGTGAATTGTTGCTTTCAGCTACTGTTCATAGTCTCCCATATATTTTGCATTCCTGAGGGTGTTTTTGAGGATGTGTGTGTTTCAGTATGTGTGTGTGTGTGTACTAAATTGAATACACTTTAAAATTTTTAGAAGTATTTCAATATACTGTTTCTTATCCACTGTCTGTAGCCGTAAGTGTATCTTTTCAAGATAAATAGCACTTTCTATTCTTAAGAGAAGATTTATCAAAGTAAAAGTGATAGGTCAAAACATGTGTGAACTTGAAGTGAAGGATAATGGTGTTTTTGACCCAGAACCATGCTGAAGTGCAATGAGAACTGGTTATGAATTATCACTATGGCATAAGTCCTTAAACCATGACCTGTTGGCCCACCAAGTGCTATCAAGTGAACCTTAGCAACAAGGTAATTTCCTACAGGGTGTAAGTCACATATTGAAAAGGTCCAAGGCATTCTCTCTACAACTGTACTGTAGCAATTTGAAAGCTCTGTAGCAGATGGAACATATTAAGAAACATAAAAAGTACTTTAAAAATTTCCCAAGGAAATCTTAAACCAAAAAAATGGTAAATTACAACTTAAATTTCTTTAAGGATTTTATATTTTGCTTATGTTTTTGCGTATCTCATGAATGTTGCTTCAGAATTTAACTTTTTCTTCTTTAGCATTACTAAGTATTAGATTTATAAAATTATCCTAAGTAACACAATAAAAGATAATTTTGAAAGCATAGTGAAATTTATATAGGGAAGGAGGTATATTTCTTTTTATTTTGAGATAAAAGTTATACCAGAAATTCCTTTTTTTAAATGTATTTATTTTGTTGGTTTTGCTCACTTCTGTTACATTTTTTTTCTGAATTCTTGATAGATCCTTTAAGTGTAAATCTGTAGGTGGAAGCTTTCAAACATGCATTGAATCTTCAGAATTCAAAAAATCAGTTACTCCTTTCCTCTTTTTTTTCCTGTGTCACTCTTTTTCCCTTTTATCTCCTTTGTTATTTAATAATTAATTTGGACAAAATAAACCATATAATTATCTCTAACATCATCTAGTTAAAGAGTAAATGTGACAGATGTATTACTATAAGTCAGTAGCCTACGATACAAATGACATTTTACTGACTACCAAACTCATTATTTTATTGACCCTTTAAAATGGACAATTTACTGGACAATTCCATGAAAGAAATAACAATAGTGATAGTTTTCCCACAACCACAGATGAGGATCATTCAGTGATTTGAAACAATAGAAAATACTGGTGATAAACATAAGCTGTTAAGCTAGATTGAGTTTTGGCTTTCTCATTTAGTTTTTATATGGCAGTACACAAGTTACTGAGACTCAGTTTTCTCATGCACGAATGAAGATAACACTAGTACTTTTTAAATAAAACTGTTGTGGTTAAATCATATAATACATGAAAGGACTTATTCTGATGCTTAATATATAAAGGTTGAATAATGTTACTTAAGGTTATTATTAGTTTGAAAAAAATATTTGATTACTTTTTTTCCCCAAACATTTCCACAGTGACACCATTTCCTATTCTTTTGTAAATGACAATATGGTAGGTAATTAAAATAGTGTTTTTACATATGTCATATATATGTATATACATATATGACACACACACTTATATGTAATACATATATATATAGTTTCAACCAACTAGCTTTACATTTGTGTTGTTCTCTATAGTGGTCCTATACCGTCAAGTAATAATAATGAGAGTCTCTTACTCATTTTGGGAAAGCTCTGTAAAATCATAAAAACTTCTGATGTTATATGGAATATTGTGTTATAATACAGATTAAAACAGTATATAATCATATTAAAATATTTATCTTTCTAAATTTCTCAAATATGGGGGAAATTCTAGACTTTTAAATATACTGATGCTTATACTGATCACTATGATTTGTACGATTATACAATATTTTTGTTCCTTCTTTTAATTTGGCTTTATTTTATACAGCAGTTTTGTTTTTTTAAATTAGACTTTGTTTCATAGAGCAGTTTTAGGTTTACAGTAAAATTGTGTCAAAAGTAAGAGTTTCCATATACTCCCTTTCCCCTATGTTTGTACAAAGTATCTCCCACTGTTAACATCTTGCATTAATATAGTGAATTTGTATAACTGATGAGCCACCATTGATCCATTATTATTCACTAAACTCCATAATGTGCATAATCTTTTCATAGTTTGATAGCATATTTATTTTTATCACAGAACAATACTTGATTGCATGGGCCTATCACAGTTTGATTATATGTTCATTTGTTGCAAGACATCTTAATTACTTTCAAATTTTCTGAGTTATGGGCGAAGCTGCTATAACATTCATGTATAGATTTTTGTATGAACATAAATATTCAACTATTTTGGTTAAACAGCTAGGAGAGTCGATATGGTTTGGCTGTGTCCCCACCCAAACCTCATCTTGAATTGTAACTCCCATAATTCCCACTCGTCATGGGAGGGAACCAGCAGGAGGTCATTGAATCATGGGGGTGGGTCTTTCCCATGCTGCTCTTGTGATAGTGAATAAGTCTCAAAAGATCTAATGGTTTTATAAAGCAGAGTTCCCCTGCACGTGCTCTCTTGTCTGTCACCATGTAAGACATGGTTTTATTCTTCCTTCGCCTTTTGCCATGATTGTGAAGACTCCCCAGCCATGTGGAACTGTGAGTTCATTATACTGCTTTCCTTTATAACTTACCCAGTCTCAGGTATGTATTTATTAGCAGCATGAGAACAGACTAATACAGCAAATTGGTACCAGGTAGTGGGGCACTGCTGTAAAGATACCTGAAAATGTGGTAGTGACTTTGGACCTGGGTAACAGGCAGAGCTTAAAAAAGTTTGGAGGGCTCAGAAGAAGATAGGAAAATATAGGAAAGTCTGGAACTTCCTGGAGACTTGTTGAATGCTTTTGACCAAAATGCTTTTAGTGATATGGACAATGAAGTCCAGGCTGAGGTCGTCTCAGATGGAGATGAAGAACTTGGGAACTGGAGTAAAGGTCACTTTTGCTATACAAAGAGACTGGCGGCATTTTGCCCCTGCCCTAGAGATCTGTGGAATTTTGAACTTGAGAGAGATGATTCAGGGTATCTAGTGGAAGAAATTTCTATGCAACAATGCATTCAAGAGGAAGCAGAGTATAAAAGTTTGAAAACATTGCAGTGGAAAAGAACACCAATACTATGGGGAGAAAATCAAGTCTGCTGCAGAAATTTGCATAAGTAACCAGGAGCCAAATGCTAATTACCAAGCGAACGGGGAAAATGTCTCCAGGGCATGCCAGAGACCCTCATGGCAGCCCCTCCCATTACAGGCTCTGAAGCCTAGGAGGGAAAATTGGTTTCTTGGGCCCGGCCCAGGGATCCCTTCTTATGCAGCCTAAAGACTTGGTGCCCTCTGTCCCAGCTGCTTTGGCTGTGTCTAAATGGGGCCAACGTAGAGCTCTGGCCATTGCTTCTGAGGAAGCAAGTCCCAAGCCTTGATGGTTTTCACGCAGCTTTGAGCACAGAAATCTAGAGCTGAGGTTTGGGAACCTCCACCTAGATTGCAGGGGAAGTATGGAAACGCCTGGATATCCAGGCAAGTTTGCTGCAGGGGTGGAGCCCTCATAAAGATCCTTTGCTAGGGCAGTGCAGAAGGGAAATGTGGGGTAGGAGCCCCCACATAGAGTACCCCGCTGGGGCACAGCTTAATGGAGCTGTGAGAAGAGGGCCACCATCTTCCAGACCCCAAAATGGTAGATCCACTGACAGCTTGCACGTGTGCCTGGAAAAGCTGCAGACCCTCAATGCCAGCCCATAAAAGCAGCCAGAAGAGAAGCTGTAACCTGCAAAGTCACAGAAGCAAAGCTCCCCAAGACCATGGGAACCCACCTATTGCATCAGTGTGACCTGGATGTGAGACCTGGAGTCAAAGGAGACTATTTTGGAGCTTTAAAATTTGACTGCCCTGCTGGATTTTGGACTTGCACAGCGTCTGTAGCCCCTGCATTTTGGCCAATTTCTCCCATTTGGAATGGGTGCATTTACCCATTGCCTGTACCCCCACTGTATCTAGGAATTAACTGACTTGCTTTTGATTTTACAGGCTCATAGTCAGAAGGGAATTTCCATGTTTCAGATGAGACTTTGGACTGTGGACTTTTGAGTTAATGTTGAAATGAGTTAAGACTTTGTTGGACTGTTGAGAAGGGTATGATTGTGTTTTAATATGTGAAGACATGGGATTTGAGAGGGGCCGGGGCAGAATGATATGGTTTGGCTGTGTCCCCACCCGAATCTCATCTTGAATTGTAGATCCCATAATCACCATGTGTTGTGGGAGAGACCAGGTGGGAAGTAATTGAATCATGGGGGCAGGTCTTGCCCATGTTGTTCTTGTGACAGTGAATAAGTCTCACAAGATCTGATGGTTTTATAAAGGAGAGTTCTCCTACACATGCTCACTTGCCTGCCGCCACGTAAGATGTGCTTTTGCTTTTCCTTCACCTTCCTCCATGGTTGTGCATCCTCCCCAGCCATGTGGAACTATGAGTCCATTAAACCTCTTTCCTTTATAAACTACCCAGTCTCAGGTATGTGTTTATCAGCAGCGTGATAACAGACTAATTTGTGAGAAATTGCCAAACTGTCTTCTAAAGTAGATGTGTCCTTTTACATTCCCATCAGAAATGAATACAAGCTCTTGTTGTTTGCCATTCTTGCCAGTATGTGGTGTTGCAGTGTTTTCAATTTTAGCAACTCCGATAG
>NW_012101352.1:0-13083 GCF_000951045.1 Mandrillus leucophaeus | reverse complement strand
TGGACTTGCACAGCATCTGTAGCCCCTGCATTTTGGCCAATTTCTCCCATTTGGAATGGGTGCATTTACCCATTGCCTGTACCCCCACTGTATCTAGGAATTAACTGACTTGCTTTTGATTTTACAGGCTCATAGTCAGAAGGGAATTTCCATGTTTCAGATGAGACTTTGGACTGTGGACTTTTGAGTTAATGTTGAAATGAGTTAAGACTTTGTTGGACTGTTGAGAAGGGTATGATTGTGTTTTAATATGTGAAGACATGGGATTTGAGAGGGGCCGGGGCAGAATGATATGGTTTGGCTGTGTCCCCACCCGAATCTCATCTTGAATTGTAGATCCCATAATCACCATGTGTTGTGGGAGAGACCAGGTGGGAAGTAATTGAATCATGGGGGCAGGTCTTGCCCATGTTGTTCTTGTGACAGTGAATAAGTCTCACAAGATCTGATGGTTTTATAAAGGAGAGTTCTCCTACACATGCTCACTTGCCTGCCGCCACGTAAGATGTGCTTTTGCTTTTCCTTCACCTTCCTCCATGGTTGTGCATCCTCCCCAGCCATGTGGAACTATGAGTCCATTAAACCTCTTTCCTTTATAAACTACCCAGTCTCAGGTATGTGTTTATCAGCAGCGTGATAACAGACTAATTTGTGAGAAATTGCCAAACTGTCTTCTAAAGTAGATGTGTCCTTTTACATTCCCATCAGAAATGAATACAAGCTCTTGTTGTTTGCCATTCTTGCCAGTATGTGGTGTTGCAGTGTTTTCAATTTTAGCAACTCCGATAGGTACACAAGGATATTTCATTGTTTTAATTTGCAATTCCCTGATGACATATGATAGTTAGCATTTTTAATAGACTTATTTGTCATTTGCATACCTTTGGAGAGGTTTCTGTCAGATCTTTTACCCACTTTGCAATTAGATTGTTTTCTTGCTGCTGAGGTTTGAGTTCTTTGTATATTTTCTTTACAAGTTGTTTATCAGATATGCGTCCTTTTTACATTTTCTCCCAGTCTGTGGCTTGTCCTTTCATTCTATTACCAGTTTCTGTTGCAGAGCAGTTTTTAATTTTAAATGAAGTCCAACTTATCAACTTTTCTTTATAAATCATTATTTTGGTATATATCTTAAAACTCTTTTCAAATCCAAGGTCACTTCAGTATTCTCCAAGATACCTTTTAGGCATTTCATTGTTTTGATTTTAACTTAGGTATATGATCCATTTTGAGTTAATTTTTGTGAAAGACATAAGGTATGTATTGAGAATTTTTTTTTTTTTTTTTGCATGTTGATGTCCATCTGTTCCAGGCACTATTTGTCAAAAAGACAATTTTTTGTTTTTTTTCACTTGGATTGTCTTTTCTTCTTTGTCAAAGATCAGTTAACAATATTTGTATGGGTTTATTTTTGGGCCCTCTCTTCAGATGTTGTCTGTCTGTTCTGTCACAAGCAGCCATTGTCTTGATCACTGTGGCTTTATAGTAAGTCTTGAAGTTGAATAATGTCTGTCCTCTAACTTTGTTCTTCTTTAGTATAGACTATTCTGTCTTCTGCCTTTCTGTATATTTTTGAGAAGCAGTTTTTCAATATTTACAAAATAGCTTGCTAGAATTTCAACGTGGCTCACATTAAATCTATAAGCCAATTTGAGAAGAACTGACATCTTCTTATAAATGAATATGGAGAATTTCTCCATTCATTTAGATCTTTGTGGATTTTTCTTTTCTTTCAGTCTTTAAGTTTTTCCTAAGTAGATGTCATAAAGTTTTTGTTAAATTTGTACCTATTTTTTTTGTTTGTTTGCTTTTTGAGATGGAGTCTCGGTTGCCCAGGCTGGAGTACAGTGGTATGATCTTGGCTCACTGCAAGCTCCGCCTCCCGGATTCACGCCATTCTCCTGCCTCAGCCTCCCAAGTAGCTAGGTCTACAGATGCCCACCACCACGTCCAGCTAATTTTTTGTATTTTTAGTAGAGACAGGGTTTCACCATGTTAGCCAGGATGGTCTCAATCTCCTGACCTTGTGATCTGCCTGCCTCAGCCTCCCAAAGTGCTGGGATTCCAGGCATGAGCCACCCCGTCTGGCTGTACCTAAGTATTTTTTGGTACTAATGTAAGTGGTGTTGTAGTTTGAATTTCAAATTCCAATTGGTCTTTATTTTTTATATTTATTTTCTAGAGTTGACATAACAAAATACCACCAACTGGGTAGCCCATATTAACAGAAATTTATTTTCTCACAATTATAAATCCTAGAAAATTCGAAATACAATTGTTGGCAGGGCCATACTTTCTCTGAAAATTTTATGGAATGGTTTGTTCCATCAATGTTCCAACTATGTTTCTGGACATAAAGTTGTATATAATATTATTTTATTATCTCTTTAATGTCAGTGAAATGACTCCTCTTTTATTTATAATATTAGTAATTTGTATCTTTTCTCTTTTTTTGTTTAGCCTATATAGAAGTTTGTCAATTTTATTGATATTTTTAACAAATAAGCTTTGGTTTTGTTAATTTTCTCCATTGCTTTACTGTTTTTAATTTTGTTAATTTCTGCTCTGATTTCTGTAATTTATTTTCTTCTGGTCATTTTAGGATTACATTTTTCTTCTTTCTTTAGCTTTCTAAGAAGCAAGCTTAAATTATCAATTTTAGATTTTTCTTCTTTTCTAATATACTAGTTCAATGCTATAAATTTTCCTCTTACCACTAATTTCATGGAGTCTCACAAATTTTGATAAATTGTATCTTCATTTACATTTAGTTCAATATAGTTTTAAATTTTCTTTTGAAATTTTTTCTTTCACCTATGTGCCATATAGAAGCATGCTGTTTGATCTACAAACATTTCGGAATTTTCCAGCTATCTTTCTGTTACTGATTTCTGGTTAAATTTCATTTAGCCTGAGAGTATATTTTATGTAATTTTTTCTACCTTTAAATTTGTTGAAGTGTAGTTTTTGGTCCAGAATTTGATCTAGCTTGGTGCATTTTTTTATGTGAGTACTAGGAGGATGTGAGCTCTGCTGTCGATGGTTGAAGTACAGGTTGAGCATTCCTAATCTGAAAAGTCAAAATACAAAATGCTCCAAATCTCAAACTTTTTGAGTGCAGATTTGGATGGCCAAGACAGAGATACCTCTGCTTTCTGATGGTTTGCTTACACAAACTTTGTTTCATGCACAAAATTATTTACAATATTGTACAGAATTACCTTAGGCTTATGTGTATAAAGTATATATAAAACATAAATATATAAATAATATATGGATGTATGAAAGGGAGTTTATTAAGCAGCATTGACTCACATAATCACCAGGTGAAGTCCCACAATAGGCCGCCTGCAAGCTGAGGAGCAAGGATGCCAGTCCAGGTCCTAAAAACCTCAAAAGAAGAGAAGCTGACAGTGCAGACTTCAGTCTGTGGCTGGGGGCCTGGGAACCCCTGGCAAACCACTGGTGTATGTCCAAGAGTCCAAAAACTGAAGAACTTGGAGTCCAATGTTTAAGGGCAGAAAGCATCCAGCACGGGAGAAAGATGGAGGCCAGACCTAGCTAGTCTAGTCCTTCCACGTTCCTCTGCCTGCTTTTATGAGAGCCATGCTAGCAGCCGATTAGATGGTGCCCATCTAGATTGAGGGTGGGTCTGCCTCTCTTAGTCCACTGACTCAAATGATAATTTCCTTTGGCAACACCCTCACAGACATACGGAGAAACAATATTTTGCATCCTTCAGACAATTTTCCCTGATTGACATTTCACCATTTACAGTGATGAAGGAATCAATGACCGTGAGAGAATTTATGTTTTTATTCTATTGAAAAATATTAATTATAAACATAATTTTTAAAACATAAACATAATTTTTAAAACAATGTATAAAATAAATATAAAACCAATATTAAAAAACAAATATAAAACTTATGAGTAAATAGAACTTCTCCATACCATTGCCTGTTGTATGAAAATGTCAATAAAATTCTGAAGTCATGATGAAATAAAGAAACATATTTAATATCTAAAAACATGTATGTATATTCCTTTCTTTTTGTCATTTGTTGCTGAGGAATGAATATCTTTTATCATTATGTATAAGTATTATTATTATTATTATTAAATTAAAACCACTTGTGCCCAGTTCTAGCCTTGTTCCTGTTGCTTTTATGCCTCGGAAAAAGTAGTTACCTACCATTTCTCTCTCTCTCTGTGGGATTCTTACAAATCCTGAGACATTTTGCCAGTCTTCATGCAACATAAAGCATAAGGCTTTGGAATCAGAAGTCCTCAATCTCAGAGCTTGGAAAAAAAGTTATAGAATATAATATTTAATAAGAGTACCGAATTTTGAAAGCCAAGCGGATCTGGCTTCAAAATTGGTCTCACAATCTAACTCATTTAACAGCTTACTTAACTCTGCTTCCATTTTTATGTATAAAACATGGACAGAAAGTCTTTCCTGGATTTTTGTGGAGTTTTAATGTATTTTAATATATTTAATGTACACAAATTATTAAGCCTAATTTCTGGCACATAGTAGATGTGCAATAAACAATAGCTTATGTAATTGCTATATCCAAATTTTGCTGACATTCCATTTTTTGAACACTGTTAACCATGGTACTTTTTTACTATTTCCAGTATATAAAATCTCCTGTTTCTGCTTTCTTTGCTTATTCTTCTATCAACTACCCTACTATCCTTGAACTATCATTCTCTTGGCTGAGCCTTTGTTGTGTATGCTACATCTTTTCTGCCATGCTGCTTCTGGAGGGCTGTAAATATGTACATGTAATTCCTCCCAGCCTCCTAGAATCTGTCTGCTTATTGAATTCCAAAATAGGTGTTAAAAATAAGTGTAGTGACCATACAATTTACAATCACACAGGGAAAATTTGAGGATCAAAGTGAATTCTCTCAATAATTACAGCAAGGCATCTAGTATTACCCAGAACCTTCCTAGGCAAACAGGTAAGTATAGTCACCATATTTATAAGCAAAGTTACTGCTGAAATTTTACTTTACAGTAAAATGCATTTCCTCATTGCCATCTATCACTCAGGACCTTGTAAATGGTTTCATTTTCTAAAAAGTGCTGATTGTTATGGTTTCTGGATGCTCAGATCAGCTTTATGTACTGAAAGCGAAACTGGCTCAATGCCCCAAATACTTACAATCAAAAGATGCAGGTGATAGCATCAACAGAAAAAAACCCAGAGGAAATATAAGGCCAGGTAATCACTGACTCTGTGTGTTAACATACCACATCGACCATTTTGACTGTGGGGTTTTATAGTGATTCATTTAGTTGTCCAAATAAAGATTGATGGAGATGGCCAAAAATAAATTCCTCTACTTTTGCTTACCAAAATACAAACAGTGCCAAAACTCATGAATGACTGCAGCAGCAATTAATCTGAATCATGTATCAGATAGCCATAGTCAGTGCAGTTTCTCCGTGAATGCATTAGGTTTAATTTAAAATGGCAAAATAAGGGTAAATAAATCAATAGGTTACTCTCCTAGACTTCTGTTATGGGTGTAGAGTAGCTAGCTCAGTGATAGAATTGGCAGAAGTTCCCGTTAAGTCAGTGAACATTTATGGAGCAGATGCTATATGTCAGGCACAGTGCTAGACACTAAAGACAGTGCCTTTGGTGCTGGGAGAGGAGTGGGATAAGCACCTTTTCATGCCTGTCACTGTGTATCACTTAGCTTGCTGGGACATAATTATCAACTCATTTTTTTTTCCCAAATACCACAGATATGTAGGGTGAAGAGGACATAGCATTTCCCCCTTTAAAAATAGAAATGAATCACATGTGTCACTCGGTGAAAGTTGGCAATATTTGCTTGTTACCTGAATATTGAAAAGTAGCTTGCCTCTGGATGTTTTCTGTGTTGCTGGAAACTACACTATTGCCTCAAACAGAACCTCTGCACCACAATCCTATCTCACAAGTGTGAGATGCTGTATGCCTATTGGATGGATGATTTGTGTCCAGGATATGCCTCTCCTCGCTTAATACAATCATACTTCCTTCTTAACAACCAGTAGCCTCTTTCATGAATTTCAGTCTGATTTCTATCAGAATTATGAATAGCCAGACTACTGTACTGATATATCAGATTTGTTCCATGCATTCAGAATTCTTGTCATTATTGATACTTTGCTCCTATTATGTAGCATTATAAAACTGTCTCAGAGGCTTATCAAGTTCCTAACCAGCTTATGTAGTAGTTTCCTAGTACTGCCATAACAAATTAACACAAGTTAGGTGGCTTTAAACAACAGAATATTATTCTCTTATCTTCTGGAGGCTAGAGCTCTGAAGTCAACATGTTGTCAGGACCTTGTACCCTCAGGGACTGTAGATGGAGTAGAACGCTTCCTTGCATCTTCCTAGCTTCTAGTGGTGGCCGTCAATCCTTGGCATTCTTTGACTTGCAACTACATCACTCCAATCTCTGCTTCTTTTATCACAAAGTGTTCTCCCTGTGAATCTATCTTCACATGCCGTTTTCCTCTTACCAAGAAAGCCGTCACATTGGAATAGACTCACACTGATGATCTCATCTTAATTTGATTATATCTGCAAATACTCGATTTCTAAATAAGGTCATACCCACAAGTACTAGGGTGAGGACTCCAACGTATATTTTTGTGGGACAAAATTCAACCTATAATCAACTATGATATCTGAATCTCCTACTGGAGAGCCAACATTCAGAGTAAATGCATAAGCAAACAAGGCAAATCCTTTAATTACTGAAAGTCTTCCCTGATATCTAGAGCAACGTGAATTTCTCTCTTAACTCATATATTTATGTCTATCGTTGTCATCATTACCATGAATTGTTCATTGTCAGCATCTCCATCCAAAGTGAAGGGGTGGGGTCCTTTAAAAGCATCATAATGAAGAAAACAAACAAAAAAAAGATGGGTCATGAAGAATCATTTTCAACTCTAATGTCTCACTAAGCAGGCTGTAAGGGATACTGTCTGGTGATTCTACACTAGTAAATACTTAGGGCTCACCACTCTGATCTCGTGAGAAGGTATTGATGAAGCTCACAGCACTAAAGGAAAGGCTGTAACACAGACACCTGAAATAAACAGTAGCCATACCTGAGATTAGACCTGCAATGGTGACCACAAAGGTAACAGTTGGGATGAGACAGAGCCAGAACAACAGTACCAGTTGCTACAACAGCAGGAGACCAGAAAAGCTCTGAATTTAGGTAGGTAAGCAAAAGCCTTTATTGCCTTAGACACAGCCATGACTTTAATCCATGGTCAATAGTTTGCAAGAGTGAGAGAGAAAAGGCATTAGCTAAAAACTAACTTATGAAAAGAGGAGTTAAAACACTTGATCTGTTATGCACTTTTTTCTACTAATTCTTGGGTGATGTTCACCAAAGAGAAAAAAAAAGGAGATAAAATTGTTTAATTTTCTTGCAAACATGCTGATATTTACTTCCAAAAAACTAGACCTAATATTTTCTAGAAGGAGAGTCCTTATCTGTTGAATATTTGTAACGGAATATTTCTCATCTAGGATAAATTGTGGTAAACACTCTTAGAATCTATAGATTTACGATGTTTGGCTTCCTTGAAAATGTCACATAAACTAAGCAATTATTTATGGTAGAAAATAATATACTTCATTACCTAAAATCTTCCTGCTGTGAAAACTTATTTTCATTTATTACCCTGGAGCAGATAGGGTGTCCAATGAGGACATTTGGAATGGCTCTCCCTCGCCCTGCTTTTCCTGCGCTCTTATTTTGTGTTTCTTTGATGTTGTTAGTGAAGCTTGACAGTGGGCAAAATTTCTGATTTGGATAAGTTTGATGTGTCAATATAATCTTTGATATAATCTTTCCCACTGTGTTCTAGTTGGAAGCTTTCAGAAACTTCCATGTCTTCTTTGAGTACAGCAAAACAGAGAAAGGAGCGACAAGGATATGGGAACCCACACTTTTTCCTTAAAGATGGAGGGTATCTGGAATTTACCATAGATAAAAGAACTACAGATGGATAGAAATTCATTAGGTAGACAGATATGGGGGTTTAAGATTCTCTAAGAAAAATAGGTTTTTTTGCACAATATTTACTGATGCATCAAGTTTTATTTCTGATTAAAAAAATAATAAAAATTTGGAAATTTGAAAATCTTTAAACATTCATAACTTTGAGAGAGAGAAGTATTTTTGACTTTTTATGAGTTCAATGGTTTCAGTTTCTTGTTCTCTCATTTTATCATCTCTTTTATTAGCAATTCTAAACAGAATTGGGATTGCAATTAATAATGTTTTATAACCTGCCATTTAACTTCACATATGTATAATGAGAATTTTTTAGTGCTAAAGTTTTATAAAATCAAAAATATTTCATAATTTACCATCTCATGAATAGAGAAAAATATTTACCAATACCATATTAATCATTTGCATTTTTGACAATTATGAGGAAAGCTGTCATGAACGTCTCTGTGTTCATATAATTACTCACTATCATTCCATAAAATAATCAATTATATAAACTGACTATTATGACTATGCCGTACTTTATTTATCTATCCTGTGGTGAAGGGGCAATTGGGTAGTTTCCAGCTTGGGCTTATGCCCAAATATTGTTCCTAAGAAGATTTTACTGCCTGTCCTTTGGTGAACGTATGTGTACCTGGGAGTGTAATTTTTGGATCATAGGATGTTGCTCTTTTTAGCCCGTCTCTGGACTTTTATCTGGACCTACTCTTGCCCTTATTGTTTCTATGGTAAGCTGAATTAGATCCCCAGCTATTTCTTCTCATGGGTGGGTTTTTTTGTTGGAAGGAAATTTTGGTCATAGTTGTTTAGATTTTCCATGTTGCTACAGCTCCTTCACACCTTCCGCAGAGAGCTTATGTTCAGCTGCTGCTGGCATATGTAAAATGTCTTCCAGTTTCAGCTGCTATTTTCAAGTTGGTACACTGGCCTTTCTGATTCATATTTTTTAAATTATGGGGTTCTCTGATGTTTCCTTCTACTTCTTTTTGCACAGATGCTGATAATGTGCAGTTCTTACAGTAGTTGGTGATTTGTCCTCACCCACATATATTTTGGAGTTCCCTGGAATACAACTTATCGTCTTACTATCCAGTTTTGCTGTAGCTGCTACCCATGAGGATTTGGTTTTGCTACTACTGTTGGTGTGTCTATTAGAGTTAGGGTTTAAGAAGAATGAAAATCATGCCCCCTTTGCTACCATCTCTCTTCAAAACTTCTTTAAAAAATTAAGAGAGAGTATTTTTATTTGAAGAGATTGTGCATGAGAAACTGGAGTGATCATTTAAGCCTTTGGACAATGTTATATTTCTTCAGTATTGACTTTGCTCTGGCAGACAGGCTAGAGTTATAGGACGATCATAATAATCCCATTGAAGATTAGGTTGATAGGGGTGTGAAATCAGTCTATTTATAGCTTACAATTTCTCCTAGAATGTAGTTCTTCAGGACTTTCAAATGAGACCCTGAAAGTCTGTTAAGATACCTCTTCTTTAGCAGATACTTGTCTTCATTTCTTGTTTCCTCAACCATCTAAGCCTTCCGAAAACCCTTTATATTTTTCTTGTAATGATATATTGCATTCATTGACTTATGAGTGTTAAATAAGGCTTGGATTCTTAGTATTAGCCACATTTGATCATGTATTATCCTTTCTATGTATCGCTGTTTGATTTGCTCCTATTTTTTCAAACAGCTTTGTGCCTATGTTCACGAAAATACTGGTCTGTAATTTTCTTGAAATGTTTTTATCTGGTTTGGCATTTAAGTAAGGCTGGCCTCATAAGTTGGGAAATGTTCTCTCCACTTCTATTGTTTTGAAAAAGATAATGTAGAGGTGGTATGATTTCTTTGTTATTTATGATTTCTTTCTAAAATATTTTCTGTCTTAAACATCTACTCACCAGTAAAACTATCTTGGTCTGATGTTCACTTGCTATTGTTTTGTCCTGTGTTTGGAATGTATTTACTAATTCAGTCCTTACTACCTCGAAGTTACAGGGTTAAATAAGTTATCTGTCCTTCTTGAATGAGCTTTGGTACTTTGTTTCTTCCAATAAATTGATCCATTTCATCTCAACTATCAAATTTATAGACATAGAGGTGATCAAAGAGTATTCTCTTATAATCTTACTGATTGCTATGGGATCTGTAATAATGAATACTTTTTAAAAAATGTGCTGTTAGTAATTTTTTCTTCTTTTTACTTATTGGTTATTATTTTTATTTTTTTCAAAGAACACTATTGTGTCTTACTAATTTTCTCTATGCTCATATTATTTTCAATTTTATTGATTTCTGCATTAATTTTCTTTCCTTTGGTTCTATTTGCTTTAAATTTAAGGTACTCATCTTTCTTCAGTATCGTAAGATGAAAGCTTAAGCTATTAATTTTAGGCTTTTCTAGTTTTTAAATAGACATTTAACACTACAAAAATATACTTTTTAGCACTGATTTAGCAACATTCTAAATATTTTGATGTTATATTTTAAATTTTAATTAGTTATAAATAAATCTTATATTCTCTTGAGACATCTTATTTTGGGTAGTTTGCAGGTGTGCTGGATTGTTTCCAAATACTTGGAAATTTTTCATCTATCTTTCTTTTTTAATTTCAAGTTTAATTCTATTGTGGTCTTAAATTACTTTGTGCGATATCTATTTTTTACATTTATCAAGCTATGTTTTATACCCCTTAGCATAGTCTATTGTGGTGTACATTCTGAGTGAACTTCAGAAAAATGTGTTTTTATTTTGTTGCTTGAATTTGGAGTGTTCTGTAAATGTCAATTAAGTTGATATATAACACTGTTCAGATCATCTATATTCTTACTGGTTTTCTGCGTGCTTGATACATCAGTTATTGCTACGTAGTACTGAAATTTCCCACTATAGTTCTGGATTTGCCTATTCTTTTATTTTTATCAGTTTTTAATCTCATGTCTTTTGATACTCTGCTGGTGTAATACAGTCTTTTAAAATGTGTCAGCAATTTCTGAGGAACCTGGCTAGTGTCTGGTCAGTCATCTTCTTGAGTATCTTATTCCACACTCCCAACCACGCAGGCTCTCAGAGTCACTTTATATAGTCTCTAATTGCCCCAGGGCCAGGTACCAGATATAGGAAGAGCCTCTGTTTTCCACAGCCTACTGATATTTTTCTTTTTTTCTTTCTTTTCTTTCCTTTTTTTTTTTTTTTTTTTTTTTTGAGACGGAGTCTCGCTCACTCTGTCGCCCAGGCTGGAGTGCAGTGGAGGATCTCAGATCACTGCAAGTTCCGCCTCCCGGGTTCACACCATTCTCCTGCCTCAGCCTCCTGAGTAGCTGGGACTACAGGCGCCCGCCCCACGCCCGGCTATTTTTTGCATTTTTAGTAGAGATGGGGTTTCACTGTGTTAGTCAGGATAGTCTGGATCTCCTGACCTCGTGATCCGCCCGCCTCGGCCTCCCAAAGTGCTGAGATTACAAGCGTGAGCCACCGCCCCCGGCCGCCTACTGATATTTTTCAAAAGAGCCAAACCTCAGCCTGTTTATACAGCCTTGCCGTTTCCTTCTGAAGAAACCTGAGTGGTTCTGTGTGACCTACTATGCTATGACATGGAGACTATGAAACTGTAAAAGTTTTTCAAGTTTCTCTCTCGATCTGTGTCTGGCTTCATGATACCATATCTCAGGTAATATGGCTGAAGCAGTTGTTAAGTACACATATGTTTAGGATTGTAGTGTCTTTTTGAAGAATTAATTCTTTTATCATTGTGTAATGTTTTCCCTAAATCTTGATGATCTCTGTTGACCAGAAATCACCTTTGTGTGAAGTTATTATAGCTACTCCAACTTTCTTTTGATTATGGTTAGTATGTTTTATCTTATCTCATCTCTTTACTTTTAACCTATCTGCTTTTTAAATATTTATCACAAATATTATCATTTGGTAGACATCATTTAGTTGGGTCTTGTTTTCATCCAATCTGTCAATCTCTCCTTTTTAACTTGTGTTTGTCATTTACATGTACAATTATTTAAAATATATTTATATTAAAATATTACTGACTCCATTCTGTTTATTGCATTTGTTTCTTTTTTCTTTTTTGGCCTTCTCAGTTTTCATTGAGAATTTTTATGCTTTCCTTTTATGTAAGCTATTAACTTATGTACATTTAGAAAATTAGATTGTGCTCTAAGATTTATAATGTAGACTGTTGTTGAAATCCTCCCTAAAATAGCACTCTAATGCTCATTTGTAATGTAAGTACGTTATAGTAAAATACTCCAAGATCCTCTCTCCCATCTCCTGCCACATTGTTGTAATTTATTTCATTTTTATATAGCCTTTTTTTTTTTTTGAGACGGAGTCTCGCGCTGTCGCCCAGGCTGGAGTGCAGTGGCCGGATCTCAGCTCACTGCAAGCTCCGCCTCCCGGGTTCACGCCATTCTCCTGCCTCAGCCTCCCGAGTAGCTGGGACTACAGGCGCTGCCACCTCGCCCGGCTATTTTTTGTTTTTCTTAGTAGAGACGGGGTTTCACCGTGTTAGCCAGGATGGTCTCGATCTCCTGACCTCGTGATCCGCCCATCTCGGTCAGCCTCCTGAGTAGCTGGGACTACAGGCGCCCGCCACCACACCCAGCTAATTTTTTGTATTTTTAGTAGAGACGGGGTTTCACCGTGTTAGCCAGGATGGTCT
This sequence comes from Mandrillus leucophaeus, assembly GCF_000951045.1. NCBI lineage: Eukaryota > Metazoa > Chordata > Mammalia > Primates > Cercopithecidae > Mandrillus > Mandrillus leucophaeus. The sequence continues at coordinate 349 of NW_012101352.1, read as the reverse complement.
CGATCTCCTGACCTCGTGATCCGCCCATCTCGGCCTCCCAAAGTGCTGGGATTACAGGCTTGAGCCACCGCGCCCGGCCTATATAGCCTTTAACTATCCAATACGTTGGTATATTATTTACATAACACATGTAATTTTAAAACATAGAAATTTATATTAAAATAGTATTATTTAAACAGTTATCTTTTAGATCATTTGAAATAAGAAAAATTAATATAAAATATTTACCTTATTTTTTAACTTTTCTCATGCCCTTTCTTTTTTTTTTTTTTTTTAAATTTATTTATTATTATTATACTTTAAGTTGTAGGGTACATGTGCATAACGTGCAGGTTTGTTACATATGTAT
>NW_012101351.1:90527-94493 GCF_000951045.1 Mandrillus leucophaeus | reverse complement strand
GTCACTTAGTGGCTATTTGATCACCTAAAGAAATAGCGTCCTAGCAGGGCTCATCAGGGCCTGTCATGGCCCTCTAATCCTGACAAGCTGCATATTCAGAGGCAGCAGCAGTTAGATCAGTCTTGGTTGGTGGGAGTCAGTGCTGTGCTGGGCCCATTGTAGCCTCCAAATATGAGGCTACCTATGGGTCCAGCAGCACTGACTTGCACCTGCCAAGGCAGTCGAATGACCTGGCAGGATGGGCACGTGAAGGGAGCTAGTGTGGTTCCTGCATGCACGCACCCATCCTGCCAGGTCTGAGCGACTCACAGTGAAGGCTGGCTAACTTGCATTTGTCCAGTTGGTTGTTCACTGACACCTCATGGGCAGGTATTTTCTGCTTGGAGGATGTGTTAACCTGGGATTCAGGGTCAATCCACATGGACCATTTCCATCTCATGATGGACACTGTTGGGCCCATCCAATCTACGACTCTGTAGATCACACAGAAACCAATTGATATAAGCAGTTGGAATCACATGATTCTCGATGTCCCATGGTCAAGAATTCTATCTGATCAGAGCCAGTAACACTAATGTTGCTTCTGGAAGGAGGCATATGTCTCTGCTGTGGATGACATGATCTTACTCCAGAATCCAGGGCCCTCCACTGTGACTTTCCCCCGATGCTTGGTTCAGCTCCATCCCGCATCTTTCCCCACCCTTGCCACCTCCAGCACCAGCGGGACTGAGGAATGGTGGCTGCCTGCACCACAGCCTGGATCTGCTGCAGGGTCCTTTCCTGTGTGGGCCCTACCTGAAGCTGGCATCCTCGTATGTCACCAAAAATGTGGCCAAAATGATATACCTCGATATGGAATGTAGTGTTGTCAGAACCCGAAGAGATTCACCAGGCAGTGTGCTTCTCTCTCTCTTTTTTTTTTTTTTTTCAGTGAATATGAAAGATGCAACAGGTTGTTTGTTTGTTTGTTTTATTTCTATTTTGTTTTGTTTTCACTTGGAAGAAATTTCCCTGCATGCCCCTAGGCACCACACCCATAAAATTTCACTGTAGTGGCCACTCCTGAAGTTCTGTAAGATTTGTCCTCCTCATTCTGGGGTGCATGTGTTTTACCAAGGCCTCCAGCATACTTTCCACCTTCTTTCTCATCCATCCCAATCTATGATGTTGCCAATGAAATGAACAGATTGAATATTCTGTAGAATGTCCATGGTCTCTGAAGACTCTGTTATAGATGGCAGGAGAGTTCTAATAGCTCTCAGGGAAACTGTAAATAATTGTGGTATGAATGTGAATAACTCCATACCCACTTTCTAATTGGAAAGGAAAGCACTCAGCAAATCCACGGCTGCACACATTGGCCTGCAGCCTTGTTAACCTCCGCTAGCAGTGATATCCGGCCAGCATGGCAGCTGCAGTCAAGACTGCTACTAGGTCAAATCTGAAGTAATCCTGTTCATTCTTTAGGCCCCATGAGGCTTCAGCAAGGACAGAATACATGGAGATAACAGGCAACCCCAACACCACCCCACTTCCTACAGCTCTCTAATGGTGCTACCCGCACAATACCTGCAATAACCTCCACCAGACCTGCCCTGGAATGTCATATCACTTCTGATTCAGTTGAGAAGGGGGCAGTTTCAGAGGCTTCCCTTTGGCTTTCAGCCCAATAAGAGTCCTTACTCCACAGGCGAGGGATCCAGTGTGGGGGTGACTCCAGCTGCCAGTGCATCAAGACCAATTATGCACTCAGGAAACAAGGAAAGAAACAGGGCTGGGACTACGGGATTATGAGTTATAATGTGTCCCGGCCTCTGGAAGCCCCTCTGTGATGGGACATGATGGTGCTGTGGGAATCTGGGCATCAATGTCAGCTCACATCCAATGTCAATCCTCCCCCAAATTCTGCCTATTTCCCTTTCCCAGTGTACAGTCTCCTGAGTAAATGGCTGTAGGTTCCTTTGCAGAAGAGCTCAGGGAATTGAGCCAGCATACACTTCCATGCTGTTCCAGGGTCTTCCTCCTACGGATATGGACTCCTCCTCTGTCACTGGGATGTGAATCTGAAAGTTGGCTGAGGTCTGGGCATTGAGAATGGATTATGATTTTGTATTGTGTCAACCACCCTCAGCCTCCTGCTCCTCAATTCTTGCTTTCTTTCCATAGATATCAAGCAGCGCCCTTGCTGGCTGTCCTTCTGTTCTGAACCTGAGACACTGCCCTCTGTTAACCTTCCCCACACTCCCTGCAGGTCAAGCACAACCTTGGCTGCTCTGTTGGGGTTGTCATGGTAACTGTGCCCTCTGACTTTTGCAGGTCACTGCCACCACTTGATCTCTATCTTTTCAGGGCCACATCCTCAAACAGATAGTAACTAGCCCAACTCTGGGACCACGTTTCCTATCATCATCCCATCCTACAGAGGACAGAACCCCGACGCTTCTTAGTGATGCAGGTCTCTCTCACCAGCACGTTCATGAGGGCTCTGGTACAAGGTGTGCCCTCTGGGCCTTCTGGTGGGACATGACCCTGATGGGTCTCTGGCCTCCCATAATGGCTTCATCCACACCTCGACTTTCCTCAGGCTTCTTATTTCATCCTCTGCATGTTCCAGGGCAACTAAGTTGTGGTTAACTTGTTGAGAGTTGGGCATTACTTTTTCCAGTCTACATAGAGCCACCCAGCAGTGAGTGTGCCTCATACCCTGGAGTCCCTGATAAACCCATGTCCTGAGAAACCGCCCTCAAGTCAAAGGATTTTTATTCATCCAGCCTGACATTCTGATGCTTTGATCAAACACCCTCACATTCCAATCCCGGAAGTGCTCCGTGGGCTCCTACAAGGCCATGCCGTCTGGTTCCTGCAAAGCTCCTGAGAGGGATTCCCGCAGCATCACAGTGGGGAGGCTTCTGCAGCATCTTCCAGTGTAGGAAGCGGGAACTATCACCAGAGAAAAGGGAGCCTCCCCTGAATGCCCAGAGGATCCTGGAGGACACCCATCGGATAACTCTGTTCCAGTTTGCAGGATCTCAGGTTTCCCCAGCAGGGCCCTGACTTTCCCACAACAGGCGTGGCTTGGCTGAGTGTCAAACATCTCTGGAGTGCTGTGACCCTCACAATGATATCTTCAGCTGCTATTCCATGCTACCTGCCCTTCCTCTAGAGGAGATAAAGGACTGTCCATGAGACACTGCAGAGGCACTCACACATAGCCACCGACTGCTGTTAACAATCCTCAGATTCTCATTCTCCTTTTATAGGACACCAACACAGCCGAGTAGTATTCAGCCAACTCCACTGTCTCTGTAGGTTTCCCTCTCACCCTGTTGTTATTGTACAGAGGCTTCTATTATCACACCCGCCAGAGCTTCTCCTGACCAGGGCATCTTCTCAGGTCAGCACTGGGTAGATCCACAGTTGCTTGGCGGCACCTTGTGCTATGCACTTTCTGTGTCCTCCACCGACCCAGATGGCATCCTCTTGGCCAGCCAGACAGTGGGTGAGCTCATCCCAAATCCTCATGCTTTTGCCTGTGTTCTTGGAACACTCCTGATACCACTCTTGTTAGCGTCCCCGGAGAAGACCCTAATATAGTATTAGATGTGCAAGAATTTATTAGGGGAAATGCTTGTGACAGAAATTAGGGAGGAAGATAGAAAACGCTGGGAGAGCCATCAGAGGGTGATGCAATTCTAAACTCCAGTGAAGGAGAGAGGGAGGGAGAGTCAGCTGGAAGCGCCCTGGACCCACTGCAGGCTAAGGGAAGTTCAGTAAGGGGATCAGGGAGTCCTGGAGCTCAGTCGGCCTTCAGTGGAGGAAAGGTCCTGCCTTAATTTCCCTGCTGTTCTCAACCTTGTCCGGAGGAAGCCTATGGGAACATGGTTTCAGAGCAAATGTGGCGATAGGCTTCAGGCTAGAATAGCTGGGACCATCATCAGTTACACTTCCTCTAGCTGAGGGCCTCAG
>NW_012101351.1:85392-89857 GCF_000951045.1 Mandrillus leucophaeus | reverse complement strand
CAAGGGAGAGACAAGGGAGGGATGGAAATTATCTACCATAGAATTCAAAATGGGTGAGGAGGGAGGAGAGGACACCCAAGGCTCAGGGACAATGGGTAGATGGCAGGATCACTAGATTGAGAATCCCGGGGTGGGGGGTGCCGGGGGATCAAAGGATTGCTGAAATTGATGTACTACCGGGTGGACACCAAGCCTGAAAACAGGTACACATAGAAGAAATTATTTGCTGATATCAAATTACAACATATGATAAAATGATAGTATCTGTGTCCTCAGAGCCTGTGGCCACCCTGCAAGGGGATAAGTGGGAAGACGGTCAGAGAGTGGGAAGTGTGAGATTGAGAGTGTTTAAGGGCTGGGGTTCTTGGCCATGATGAGGCCTAGATGACAAGGGCACAGGGCCCAGGCACAGCACAGGAGAAGGTCATGGAGGAGAGGAGTTTTAAGATCTCAGATGCCAGGGAGTGAGGGCATCCTCTCTGCTGTATGGGTGTGTATTGCTGTCATAAAATTACCACAAGCCGAGTGGCTTTAAGCAGTGCCTCTTTGTCACATCACAGATGTGTGGGCTGCAAGTCCAGTCTCATAGGGCTAAGATCAAGGTATGGGCAGGTCTGTGTTCCTTCCTGGAGACTCTGGGGGAAAATCCACTCCCAAGTTTATTCAGGCTGTTGGCTGAATTCAGTTCCTTGCAGATAGGACTGAGGTCACTGTTTCTTTTCTGACTGTCATTTGAGAGCAACACTTAGCTCCTAGCGCCTTGTCTTGCGTCCTTACGCGTGGCCCCTGTGGCACATCCAATGCTCCCGCTTGGAACCTGTGGCTTCCTCTCCTGTGTCTCCTCTTCCTCCCTCTTCTGCAACATCTCTGACTCCAGCCAGAGCAGACTCTGTGCTTTAAATGGCTCATGTGATTTGATTGGGCCCATGCAAATAGTCCAGGAGAATCTCCCTATTTTAAGGTCCTCAATCTTCATTACATGAGTAATATCCCTTTTGCCATGTAATGCAAGGTGTTCACAGGTTCTAAGGATTGAGGTTGGACTTCTTTGGGGACCATTACCCAGCCCACCACATCTGCATATGTTGAAGTCATCAATATCAAGAAGACAGAACTGCTGGAGAGGGAGCCAGGGAACCAGGAGCTACAAGTCAGGATTGAGAGGAATGGCCTGAGGCCCACAGGGAATGGCTACAATGAAGGGAGTGGGGCCCTAATCTGATGACAGCTTAGCGAGGTTTGGGAGGAGGGAGGCAGAAAGGTCTCAAAACCACAATGAGAAATGAGTCCAAAGGTACAAGTCCCTGGGGAAAGTCCCCATGTGGGAGGACTTCTGAAGGGTCTGTGTCCTTCGGGAAAACCGGGTTCCTGCTGGAGCTGCGAGATCAGGAACATCCTGAGAGAGGATGTGGAGGTTTTCCTGATCAAGGACTGAGAATTCCAGGGGGTGCAGTGGAAAGATTTCTGGAGTTGGGGTGGGAGGATGAGGGGGACAGAAGAGGGGTGTGCAGAGCCTTTTGAGGATGCGAGTGCAGGGTGTTTGGGGGACCCAGTGTGACTGACACAAACAGGGAAAGGGCATGAGGAGCTCAGTCCTGGTGGACTCAAGGCAGACGATGGTGCTGAGGCTGTGGGAGACGAGGGAGGAGGAGCAGGGGTGGCTCTCACCTGGGCTCTGTCCATGGAGGTGAGGACGGTGGAGTGGTTGGGTCTTAGTGCTGTCTGGACCTTTCTTGACCCCCTGATGACAGAATGGAGTACCTGAGGCAGGGGGATTCTTAGAGGATTGACCCTTGAACGTGAGGAAGGGAAGTGAGCTCGTTCCAGGTCTCAGGTCTACCCTGACACCTTCTGCAGGTGGTGTCACTTCTGGGTCCCATGTGTGACCCCAGCACAGGGGCTCTCTTCTTCCCTGCTGAGGAGACGGAGGCCCAGGGGAGCTGTGCTCAGATTTGATAATGTCAATATGAGTGTTTACATCTTAGAATACTATGTGGACATGGAGGTGTTGTTTCCAAATAAAAGAAAACTGAGTAAATAGGAGTTTTAAGAAACCTGAGCAATGGAGAGTAGAAGAAAATGTTTCTACTTTTCAGTTTCCCCAAATGTTGCTGTCAAGGGGCTGGAGAGAGAAGTTGCAGGGAAAACAGAAACCTCAGAGAGGGTTGGAGCTCCTGAGCTCTGCTCACCTCCACAAGAAAGACGTTTGGGAAATTATTAAGACAATTTGACATTACTTGGAAATTTCATAATATTAAGGAATTGTAGCAACTCTCTTCAGTGTAATAATATTATTGTTGGAAAAATGTTATTTTTTAGGAGTTGAGTACTGAAGTATTTAGGAATGAGGGTCATGATGTTGGCAAGTGATTGTTAAATGTTTCAGCACAAATTATAGAAACATAATTTATTACGTACACAAAGGAAATAATTAGATCTATGGTGAGCATTGTAGTCTTTCAAACTTTTGGACTCTTTGTAATTTTTGTGTAATGATTTGGAGAAAAAAGTAAAGGTAAAAATACATGATCACATGAGAAATGTCACCACATCATGTGGATTGGAAATTAAGCTTCGAGACCAGATGAGGTGGCTCATGCCCGTAATCCCACAGCTTTGAGAGGCTGAGGTGGGAAGATCACTTTAGGCCAGGAGTTCAAGAGCAGCCTGGGAAACACAGGAAGACCCCATCTCTATAAAATACTAAACAATTAATTGAATGTGGTGGCGGGTGTACCTGTGGTTCTAGCTACTTGGGAAGCTGAGGTGGAGGATTGCTTAAGCCTAGGAATTCAAGGTTATAGTGAGCTATGATCATCCCACTGCCTTGGTGTCGGAGCGAGGCCCTGTCTCAAAAAGAATTTAAAAATAAAGAAAGAAAAGAATATTAAGCTTTAAGAGCATTCAAGAGCATGTGTGTGAGAATGTGTCAGTGTGTGCCAGTTGTGTGTATTTTGTGTGTGAATGTGTCGTTGTGTGGAGAGTATCTGAGTAAGAACATATGTCAATCTGTGTGGCGGCACCTTTGTGTCTGTCTGTGTTGGTGTGCGATCTATGTGTGCATTCATTCATTCATTCATTCATTCAACTAGTATATTTAAAGTAACAATCAGGCACTATTCAAGGCAAGGGAAACACAGCTGTGGACAGTCGAAATCACTGTCCTTGTCCTCATGAAGCTTGTATTCCAGAGGAGAGAGAGACTATAAGCAATTAAAATAAATACATCTGTAGCTATGCACAGTGACTTATGCCTGTAATTTCAGCACTTTGGGAGGCTGAAGTGGGAGGACCCCTTGAGGCCAGGAGTTTGAGACCAGCCTGGGAAACATAGCAAGACTCCATGTGTACCAAAAAGAAACACAAAATAGCTGAGTGTGGTGGCACACGCCTGTAGTCCCCAGCTACTTGGGAGGCTGAGGTGGGAGGATCACTTGAGCCCAAGAGTTTGAGGCTACAGTGAGCCAAGACTGCACTACTGCACTCCAGCCTAGGTGACAGAGCACAACCTGGTCTCTGAAAATAAATACATAAGTAAATAATTCTTAAATGTTAGTAGAAGCTTTGTGAACAAAAACAAAACAGGGTGGGGTCAGAGGGGATGGGAGATGCCACATGAAGTGGGCAGTGCAGGGACAGGTTGTGGTGGGAATGAGGAGAATGTCAGGGTGGAAGGGAGTCCTGGAGATGAGCTTCTAGGGAGGGAAGCAGCTGTGCAGAGGTTCTGAGGGGTGGACACCTGGGCGTGCTGGATGAACGACGCCGTGGAGGGCCTCAACCTGGCCCCATTGCACAGCCACATCTGGGTAAACTGGGTGGTCACTGGAGAGGGCCTTGCCAATGAGAGGTATTTTTCATGTAACACGTTTTGAAAAGATTCTTCAAAACATTCCAAAGGTATTACAGGGGACATTTTCCTCCGTTCCCAGACCCCAGGTCCTCTGCCAGAAACGAACACGTGACCAAGTCTCATGCATCCTTCCTGGAAAGCAGCTGTGCACGTGTTATTGTTGTTACATGAAGGAGGAGCACTGAAAAGAAAGAAGCAGAGGAAGAAAATGCTTCTTCTTTTCGGTTTTCCGCAATGTTGTCATGAAGGGCTGGAGAGAGGGTTTGCAGGGAGGAGACAGAAACCTCAGGGACGGCACAAGGCTCCAGAGCTTCCCTCTCCTCTCGTCATTGTGGAGTCCCTTGCTGCCCAGAGGCTCCTTCACCCCCACTGATGCTCAGCCCCGGGTCAGCCATCTCTGCCTGACTTACAGCCCACTCCCCTCTTCTGCTCAGAGAATCTGAGAGCAGCGCGGCGGCGCCCCCCGTGTGGCCACAGGGCTGAGGATGGTAGCCCTGAGGTCCTACCTCACCTGCTCAGCCAAGACCTCCTCTGGGTCTCCCTGGGCTCCAGGCAGCAGGACAGGGGTCTGAACACAAGAGGGCGCGCCTACCCTAGGTCAGGGTTGGGATCAGC
>NW_012101351.1:80295-85342 GCF_000951045.1 Mandrillus leucophaeus | reverse complement strand
TAAATACATAAGTAAATAATTCTTAAATGTTAGTAGAAGCTTTGTGAACAAAAACAAAACAGGGTGGGGTCAGAGGGGATGGGAGATGCCACATGAAGTGGGCAGTGCAGGGACAGGTTGTGGTGGGAATGAGGAGAATGTCAGGGTGGAAGGGAGTCCTGGAGATGAGCTTCTAGGGAGGGAAGCAGCTGTGCAGAGGTTCTGAGGGGTGGACACCTGGGCGTGCTGGATGAACGACGCCGTGGAGGGCCTCAACCTGGCCCCATTGCACAGCCACATCTGGGTAAACTGGGTGGTCACTGGAGAGGGCCTTGCCAATGAGAGGTATTTTTCATGTAACACGTTTTGAAAAGATTCTTCAAAACATTCCAAAGGTATTACAGGGGACATTTTCCTCCGTTCCCAGACCCCAGGTCCTCTGCCAGAAACGAACACGTGACCAAGTCTCATGCATCCTTCCTGGAAAGCAGCTGTGCACGTGTTATTGTTGTTACATGAAGGAGGAGCACTGAAAAGAAAGAAGCAGAGGAAGAAAATGCTTCTTCTTTTCGGTTTTCCGCAATGTTGTCATGAAGGGCTGGAGAGAGGGTTTGCAGGGAGGAGACAGAAACCTCAGGGACGGCACAAGGCTCCAGAGCTTCCCTCTCCTCTCGTCATTGTGGAGTCCCTTGCTGCCCAGAGGCTCCTTCACCCCCACTGATGCTCAGCCCCGGGTCAGCCATCTCTGCCTGACTTACAGCCCACTCCCCTCTTCTGCTCAGAGAATCTGAGAGCAGCGCGGCGGCGCCCCCCGTGTGGCCACAGGGCTGAGGATGGTAGCCCTGAGGTCCTACCTCACCTGCTCAGCCAAGACCTCCTCTGGGTCTCCCTGGGCTCCAGGCAGCAGGACAGGGGTCTGAACACAAGAGGGCGCGCCTACCCTAGGTCAGGGTTGGGATCAGCCGCGTCTGTGGTTCTATTCATGTACGCTTTATTGTATTCCATTGATTGATGCCTATTTTATGCCAATATCACACTGTTTGATGTTATTTATTACCCCAGGCTGTGGTGTCTTGGGGCAGAGCTACCATGCAGTCCATATCTGGTCTATTACAAGACCATCTGAGTGGAAAGGGGACAGTTTGGGCCTCTGGTCTGCCATGCACCCAGCATAACAATCGTTCTTATTTTGACTGTGTATGGAATATTTAATCCATTCCAGCCAGGCATTTGCATCCCGAGACCCTGTTTCAATGGCTAGAGTTTGCCTCAGGTCTTTTACTTCTACTATCGCTACTTTGGTTTTGTCACTGGGTATAGGTGGGGTGATGGTTTGAGGAAGATGTGGTAGAGAGGTGGAAGGGGCAATAAAACAGATTTCAAAAATTCCCTAGGATCCTTTCCTGAGATGTTGGCCCATATGCCATAAATACGACTTAATGAAAGGGAAGCCTTTTGGGATGTTGCAATAGTAATAGTAAGCTGAATAGGATTACATTGGTTATATGGACAATTAGAAGAGGCATCCCCTTTTGTAAAATGGATATATGGCTTTAAGGACTGGCAAAGACTGGTGGGAGCAGTCTAGCCTGGACCTTTGGTGTCCCATAAGACATTAGACCAAGTATAACATAGGGACTCTGTTTTAAGGGGACAAGAGTCCCATTCCCACCAGTTATTACAACTACTATTTTTGGGTTTATCATGATCTTTACAAGAATTTACTATATCTTTCCAATCTAAGGAAGTCCAAGGGGGACAAAGATATTTATCTGAGGCAGTAAGCTGTCTTTGGTCCTGTAAATTTCCACAAGACATGACTAGACAAGCATCAAAGGTAGTAATTTTGGGCAAACTTGATCTAGTTATATTAATGATGAGATGGGGGCAGTGAAGGGAAAGAAAAGAATAAAAAGAGATAGATTACATTTTTCTTTTTATCATTACTCTGGTGGGAGTCGACGGAATAACAGTCCATGTCTCCGGAGAAGGTAATGCCTTCTTGACTGGAGTATAATGGGTCCACCCTTTCTCAATGGTCTGAACTGCTGTTTCAGTCGTTGTGAGCACCAGATAGGATCCTTTCCAGGTAGGTTCAAGCTTTCCCTCTTTTCAGCCTTTGATAAGGACATGATCTCCGGACTGATGCTGGTGGGCCAGGAATTCAAGGGGTGGAGTCTGTGCTAGGAGACCTTGAGTCCTGACGGAAGAAAGAGTGGAAGACAGACCAAATACATAATTTCTAAGGAACTGATCTTTTATTTTGTTCGTAGGAAGGTCAGTAGTAGTGTTTAGATAAGGTAACCCATAAAGTATTTCATAAGGCGACAGGCCAAGATCCCTCTGAGGGGCAGTTTGGATTCTTAGTAAAGCAATGGGATGACATTTTGTCCATGGTAACCGAGTTTCTAAAATTAATTTGGTTAGATGATTCTTTAAAGTTTGATTCATTCTTTCTACTCTCCCTGATGAAGGTGGAGGCCAGGAAGTATGATATTCCCATTTTATCCCTAATACTTGGATTAGTCCTTTAGTAATGTGTGCAGTAAAGTGGGTCCCATTATCTGAATCAATATTCTCTATTATTCCAAACCCGGGTATGATATGTTCTAACAGGGTTTTGACCACATTGCTGGCTGTTGCACTTGGAAAAGGGATGGCTTCTATCCAGTGGGTGGACAGATGGGTGGGTAAGATGATCTACTATTACCAGTAAATACTTAAGGTGGCCTATTGGGGGCATTTCAGTATAGTCGACTTGGACACTTTGAAATGGCCTTAACCCAGGATTTCTCCCTCTAGGAGGTTGTCTTTTTAGGGTCTGCTTATGAGATTTTCTGCACACTATACAACTTCCCACTATTTGCTTCGTGAGGGTGTATATTCCTATGCACCTATAAACCCTAAGGACTACATCGCACATGGTTTGAGGACCCCAGTGAGATCCTCGATGAAGCTGTGACAATATTTCCCTCACAAGAGGTTTGAATAACATTTCCCTTCCATCTGGTAATAACCACTTTCCTTTTGAGTTTCCTCAGGTCCTAATTTTTTTAAGTTTTTTCAGATCTACTTGAGAGAAGATAGGGAGTGCAGCTGGAGATGGAAGACAAGGGGTTAGTCGAAAAATGGGTTCTGCTGGAGAAGAGGCAGCTTACTTAGCTACTTGGTCAGTGAGATTATTTCCCTGGCCTTCAAATGGAGGATTCCCTTGGTGTCCTGGGACTTGTACAGCTATTGCTTTTGGCAATTGTAAATTTTCTAGTACTTGTATTATTAGGTCCCTATGGAGTAAATTTTGACCTTTGCTGTTAATGAGGCCCCGCTCGGTACAAATTTTTCAAAAAGTATGGACTACTCTAAAGGCATAGTTGGAGTCTGTATAGATTGTTCCTTCTTGATTTACAGAAATTTTAAGGCCTGATTTGTTTTTTTTTGTTTGTTTGTTTGTTTTTTTTTTGAGATGGAGTTTCACTCTGTCGCCCAGGCTGGAGTGCAGTGGCAGCATCTCGGCTCACTGCAAGCTCCACCTCCCAGGTTCACGCCATTCTCCTGCCTCAGCCTCCAGAGTAGCTGGGACTACAGGCGCCCACCACCACGCCCGGCTAATTTTTTTCTTTTTTGTTTTTGTATTTTTAGGGGAGATGGGGTTTCACCGTGTTAGCCAGGATGGTCTTGATCTCCTGACCTCTTGATCCGCCCACCCCTCCCAAAATGCTGGGATTACAGGCGTGAGCCACTGCGCCCGGCCTAAGGCCTGATACAATGTGAACAACTCACATGTTTGTGCAGACCAGTCATTTGGTAACCTTTCAGACTCTATTTCTGTGACGGTATCTCTATCTATCATTGAATACTCCTTATGCCTCTTTCCTTTGATTACTTGGGAGGAACCATCTACAAACACGTGTTTCCCAGTCTGAAAGGGTGTTCCCTTTAGATCAGGTCTGACTTTTGTTTGATAACTAATTAAATCTAAACATCTGTGTTCTGGGCAAAGCTCAGGGGTCTGTGGGTTGGGGTTTCGTGTTTAGAAAGCAGCTGGATTAATTGAGTCATCAGTGGTTAAGGTTAGATCATCTCTTTCTAACAAGGTGGCTTCATATTTTAAAATTCTTGAATCAGTAAGCCACCTTGCCGCCTTCTGATTGGGAATTGTTCTCACTTGGTGAGGAGAACTAATGATAAGTTTCCCCAAAGATTAATTTTCTGCTCTCCTCTGTGACCAAGGCTGTTGCTGCCACTGATTGGACACACTCGGGCCATCTGTGGGCTACTGGGTCAAGAATTTTTGACAAGAAGCTATGGGTTGCCAATGGCCTCCATGTGTTTGAGTAAGTACCCCTAAGGCTACTTCATTACCTACATTAGCAAAAAGATGAAAGGGCAATTCTAAAGAGGGTAAGGCTAGAACATGGGCTGTCACTAGTAACTCTTTTAATTTTTTTGTCTGCTGTTTTTCTGGTAAACACCATATAAGGGGGTCCGATTCATCCTGTGTAAGTTCTTTTATATAGAGGTTTGGTTACTAAAGCATGAGTCTATCCATAAGTGACAATACCCTACCAACCCTAAAAACTTCCTCAGTTCCTTCTTCGTCTCAGGCAGAGGTAAGGATATGATGCCTTCAATCCATTCAAATCCAATTCTCCGTTTCCCCTTACTGATTAAGTGCCCTAAATACTTGACTTCAGGTTCTACAAACCAAAGTTTGCTTTTTTGATACTTGTAATCCCTCCAGTTGTAAATTATTTTAAAAACCTATTGAAAATCCTTCTACATTTTGTCTATCCTCCCCTGAAATAAGGATATTATCCGTGTATTGGAGGAGGCATATATATGGCAGTTTGTAAAACTTTTCTATGATCTGTTCTCGTATTTGACCAACAAATTTGGAGATTCTGTAAATCCCTGGGGCAAAACTGTCAATCGATACTGTTATTTTCTTTCTTTTTTTTTTTTTTGAGACAGAGTCTCCCTCTCTCGCCCAGGCTGAAGTGCAGTGGCCGGATCTCAGCTCACTGCAAGCTCCCCTCCCAGGTTCACGCCATTCTCCTGCCTCAGCCTC
>NW_012101351.1:73855-80245 GCF_000951045.1 Mandrillus leucophaeus | reverse complement strand
AAGCTCCGCCTCCCTGGTTCACGCCATTCTCCTGCCTCAGCCTCCTGAGTAGCTGGGACTACAGGCGCCGGCCACCGCGCCCAGCTAATTTTTTGTATTTTTAATAGAGACGGGGTTTCACCATGGTCACGATCTCCTGACCTTGTGATCCACCCGCCTCGGCATCCCAAAATGCTGGGATTACAGGCGTGAGCCACCGCGCCCGGTCAATGCTGTTATTTTCTACTGGAGTGAAGGTCCTCCCATTCAAAGCCAAACAGGTCTCAGCTATCTTCTGCTAGTGGGCAAGCCCAGAAGGTATCCTTTAGATCTATTACTGTGAACCACTCATGGTTGTATGGAATTTTACTAACAATAGTATAAGGATTAGGAACAACAGGGTGAGTTGTTTGAACTATTTGGTTAATAGATCAAAGATCTTGCACTAGTGGATATGACCCATCTGGCTTTTTCACAGGTAGTATGGGAGTGTTATGAGACATACAGGGTTCAATGAGTCTATCACGGAGAAGGCTTTCCATTATGGGCTTTAAATTGATCTTAGCTTCTTACGGAATTGGATATTGTTTTCTTTTTACCTCTTCCCCTGGGTTTTTCAGTTTAACTTGGATTGGGGAAATTTGTATTTTCTTCGATTTCCTTCCTTTGACCATACATCTGGATGGATGTGTCCCTCATTTAGAGTAGCGAGCAAATTTAAGGAGGGGAGGAGTTTTCCTTGATTAACATAAAGGCCTAGGTTTAATTTTAGCATTAAATCTCTTCCTAGTAGGTTTGTTCCTGCCTCCAGGATTAACAGAAGTTTAATATTTACTGAGCCATTCTGATATTTAATTTTTGTTTCTTCTAAGATTTTTGCTTTAAATCACTCCCCTTTTGCTCCCAAAATAAAAAGTTCTTCTTGTGACCAAGTTGCACCAGGGGGAAGATAACAAACTGAGGAATGAGCAGCTCCTGAGTCAATTAAAAAGGTGATATTCTCAGGTTTGGGTTCCACCTCTACATTTATCAGGGGCTCTTGGTGGGACTCGAGCTAAAAAGAGTAGAGCCCCTGGCCCCCCATTCCTCCTCAAAGATCATAAGTGGGGTGATTTCCTTTTCTTTTTTCCATTCAGGGTATTCTCTTATAAAGTGACCTTCCTTCCCACACTTGAAGCATTTCTTTTGCCCTATTCCTCTTTTTATTCCCTTGTTCCCTGGTTTGATTCCTTTACCTCTGTTCTAGGGTCTGGCAGTTGGGTACCTAAAAGATTTACCAGCGACATCTCTTTGAGCTGCCTGTTGGGGAGTTCCCTGCTGTAAGGACAGCAGAATCTTTGCTTTGTGCTTTTGCTTTTCTTCATCCCTTCGTACATACACCATTTGGGCCTCCCTTAAGAGTTCCCCTATGGGATGGTCCTTCCAATTTTCTATCTTTTGTAATTTCTTGGTAATGTCTGGCCAGCTATTTGTGATAAAGTGAAGCTTTAACATTCCTTGTCCAAGTGGGTCTCCTCCATCCAAACCAGCATATTTCTTCTTTTTTTTTTTTTTTTTTTTTGAGACAGAGTCTAATTCTGCTGCCCAGGCTGGAGATGCAGTGGTGTGATCTCAGCTCACTGCAAGCTCCACCTCCCAGGTTCACACCATTCTCCTGCCTCAGCCTCCCGAGTAGCTGGGACTACAGGCACCCGCCACCATGCCTGGCTAATTGTTTGTGGTTTTTTTAGTAGAGACGGGATTTCTCCATATTAGCCAGGATGGTCTCAATCTCCTGACCTCGTGATCCACCCGCCTTGGCCTCCCAAAGTGCTGGGATTACAGGCGTGAGCCATCACACCCAACCTCCTCATTTGTTCCTTAAGCCTATTAAAACATCCCATAGGTCCCTCATCCTTTTCTTGTTGTATATTAAAAGCTTTGGTCATATTCTGGGTGTGGGTTACCGATTCTCTAATTTCTTTTATTATCATTTCTTACAGGTCTCTCATGTTCCTCCTATGAGCTATGTTGTTATTATCCCACTGGGGATCTTGAGCAGGAAATTTCTGTTTGGCTGCAGGGACGTTTTGACCGGAAGGATGCTCACACTCCCAAATGGTCATAGCGGCCCTATTCATCCTGCTCCTTTCTTCCCCTGAAAAAAGGATGCCTATGATGGACATTAACTCAGCCCCAGTGTACAACTGGGATCCTAAAAATTGATCAATTTGATCTTCCACTCCATAGGGATTGTCTACGAGTGGCTTGAGTTCCCTCTTCAAGCTCCAGACTCCTGAACTGGTCAGGGGAGCTTTTACAAAGCCAATGCCCCCACCTCCTAGAGGCATTTCCCTCAGTGGGAAGAGGTTTGTAGCCGAATCCCTAGAGGAAGGGGGAAAAGGGAAGTTTTGAATATCCTTTTTACATTGTTCTAACTCACATTGAAGTCTTCCTGAGGGAGTGCATTCAAGCTGGGGATGACCCCAAGAATCAGGGTTATAATGAGGGAAAAAAATCTGAGTAGGGGAAAGGTCTAGGACTGTTATATCTACTGGAGGGAGACGTGGGGGATGTTGGTCTACTGGGTGGGGGGAAGAAGATTTGGTGGGGGAAGATGGTCTAAGGCATTCCACGTGTTGGTGGGGTTCTTGGAGTAAGGGGTATTAATTTAATGAGAAGTAGTTTCTGGCTTGTCTCCTTTAGTTTTCAGATGACAAAGGAGGATGGGCCCTTGTCATCAACACAGAACATAATGTATTTCCTCCTGGGAAACAGGACTCTTATCATTTACATATTCTATTAAAAACTGGCAAGTCCAATCCTCATTTGACCTGAATTTTGGCCAGAAAACTGAAGGCTTTAGAATAGGTTCCTTGGTCCAAACGAAACAATAATACTTTGTCATCTGTTGCTTTTTCTTATGTTTAGTCCTCTTGTATCCTTCCAGTATTTTAACATGAGTCCTAAAGGACTATCAGAAGTGATTTCACTGTCTATCTTTACCTTTTCACCTTCTATCTTACTCAGGATATTTCCCATGTTGAATACTGGTTAGGCTCAGTTCCTTTAACTAGAGATTTCTCACCTATCCTTCCCTGGAGCTTTAACCCCTACCCTAGAGGTTACTTGCACTCTTCTCCTTTTGCTTTGTCCACTGTGGCTGCTTTCCCAGAGGAAATTAGGCTCGCCTTAGCATCAGCGGGACTGTATAAACCCCAACATCCGGATCCCTACCAGAGGGCCATCATAATACTTATGAGTTGACCATGGAAGCACATATTGGACTCACTCACTCTGCACAGAAGTAGTGCTTGTTACCTTTCATGCCCTTTAACCTCCAGAATATCACTGCCACAAAGAAAATTCTGTTGCCCTTGCGACTTTTTTTTTTTACCTTGTTCAGTGCACAGAGTTACCTGGTCATCGCAGTACTTGCAGGCCTTCTCCTTCCACATTGCTGAGAGCCTGGATTTATTCGTCATGATGGGTAGTCTCAATCTCCCATCCCTGGGGCCACTGCAGTGGGGCAGTGGGGTGTGCCTCCCCTAGATGGGGTGACCAAAGACCCCTTCCCGAAGGAGAATGGGGATCCTGGATGAGTCCCTGGAAAATTGTTAGAAATAAAACTCGGAGTCACATAGAAAAGGAACACTTGAACAAAGGATTTCTCAGCAAGGCAATTTTTACGTCTGCAGAAAGATGCTACCCGTAAGCCTGATTGCCACGAGAGCACCCAAAACAAAGGAAAGCAGGAGTTTTTATTCCTAACGCAAGTTGTTTCTACTATTACATCCTGTCTTCATTGGCTGGAACTGGACCACACAATCTAAACTGTTCCCAGTTGGCTAAAAACTTAAACTTTCCCAAATAAGGTAAAGGCGCAATGGGGAACAAAGGAAAGGAGGGGGTCGCTTATGGGAAACCAGAAAGACAATAATATTTCCAAATAAGGAAACAGCATAGGCTGCAAGCTGGGACACTTCTGGGCATGTCCAGGCAGATCCAGGCAGACAAAGGAACAAAGGAGTTAAGTCTTGGTTCAAGTACAAGAACATAAAATGTGTTTATTTCTTTACTGTATGTAACAACTACTTGGGGGCACAATAAGGAGTCGTTAGTAAAATAGAAGATTTGTTAGTATGGAGAGTCAGGGAAACTTAAAGGAAGATTTTAAGAGGAACTATCTTCTTAACACTTATCATTCTAAACCAAAAAGGAAAACTTTGAAGAGGAACTTTTATTCTTAACAAATTTTCTCTCTCTTTTTCCAGGTTTGTTTAGCTAGTGGTTTATCAATTTTGTTTATGCTTTTGAAGAACAAACTTTTCACTTTGTTGATCATTTACATGGTTTTTAAAAGTTTTTGTTTAGTTCTACTATGATCTTTATTATTTCTTTTCTGCTAATTTTGGATGAGTTTTTTTCTTGCTTTTCTAGTTCCTTGAGTTTCATTGTTATATTGTTAATTTGCAATGTTTCTACTTTTCTTAGGTGGGTATTCATTGCTATAAACCTCCCTTTTAGCCCTGTCTGACTATATCCCACAGGTTTTGGTATGTTGTGTTTCCATTTTCATTTGTTTCAAGAAACTTTTTGATTTACATCTTAATTTGTTTACTAAATTGTAATTCAGGAGTATGTTGTTTAGTTTCCATGTATCGGTCTAGTTGCCAACATTTCTCTTAGTATATGTTTCTAGTTTTATTCCACTGTGGCCAGAGAAGATACTTAATATGATTTCAATTTTTGAAAATTTGTTGAGACTTGTTTTATGGCTTAACATAGGCTCTCTCCTGGAAAATGTTCCATGTGTTCCTGAAAAGAGTGTATATTCTGTAGTGTTGGATAGAATGCTCTGTAAATATCTGTTAGCTTTATTTGGTGTAAAATTCAATTTAAGTCCAGTGTTTCTTTCTTCATTTTCTATGTAGATGATTTGTCTCATGCTGAGGTTGGGATGTTGAAACTCCCCTCTCTTATTGTATTGGAGTCTATCTCTCTTGTTAGATGTAGTAATACTTGTTTTATGAATCTAGGTGCTCCAGTGCTTAGTGCATATATATTTAGAATTGTTCTATTCTCTTCTTGGATGGATCTCTTTATGATTATGTGGGATGGTCTTCCTTATCTTTTAAAAAAATTGTTCTTTACTTACAGTTTATTTTATCTGCTATAAGTATAGCTACTCCTGCTCACTTTTGGTTTCCATTTGCATAGATAACTTCTTGCCATTCTTTTATCTTCTGTCTCTATGAATTGTGGTAAGGTGGTGTTACCGGTGAGTTTTTTTGTAAGCAGAATATAGTTAGATCATGTTTTCTACCCATTCAGCCATTCTGAATCTTACAAGTGGAGAATTTAATCTGTTTACATTCCAGATTTTTATTAATATGTGAGGCTTTGTGCCAAGACCAGCTCGGTCAGGGAGACCCTAACCCAGTGGTGCTAGAGGAATTAAAGACACACACACAGAAATACAGAGGTGTGAAGTGGGAAATCAGGGGTCTCACAGCCTTCAGAGTAGATAGCCTTGAACACAGATTAACCCACATATTTATTAACTCAAGCCAGTGATAAGCATTGTTTCCATAGATTATAGATTAACTAAAAGTATTCCTTATGGGAAACAAAGGGATGGGCCAAAATAAAGGGATGCGTTTGGCTAGTTATCTGCAGCAGGGGCATGTCCTTAAGGCACAGATCGCTCATGCTATTGTTTGTGGTTTAAGAACGACTTTAAGCAGTTTTCCACCCTGGGTGGACCAGGTGTTCCTAGCCCTCATTCCGGTAAACCCACAACCTTCCAGCATGGGCATCATGGCCATCATGAACATGTCACAGTGCTGTGAGATTTTGTTTATGGCCAGTTTTGGGGCCAGTTTAAGGCCAGATTTTGGGGGGCCTGTTCCCAACAGCTTTGTTTCTGTCCCATTGTTGTTTTCTCGTTGTTTTATATGTCCTTTGTTACTGTCTTTTTCTCTTATTGCTTGTCATTATGGTTTGGTGGATTTCTGTAGTAGGACCATTTGAGACCTTTCTTTTTCTCTTTCGTGTGATTACTTTACCAGTGAGTTTTATGCTTGTGTATGTTTTCATGGTGATAATGTTGAAATGTTGAAAATGTTGTCCTTTCAATTCCAGGTTTAGGACTTTCTTAAGCATTTCCTATAGGCCCTATCTAGTGGAAGCCTTTCAGCATTTGCTTGTCTTGGAAAGATAATTTCTTTTTCAATTATGAAGAATAATTATGGTTGGTTTATTACTCTTGGCTTGGCAGTTCTTTTCTTTCAGGACTTTGATTATACTATCTTATTCTCTTCTGGCCTGTAAGATTTCTGCTAAGAAATTTGCTGTTAGAACTGAGCATGGTGGCTCACACCTGTAATCCCAGCACTTTGGGAGGCTGAGGTGGGCGGATCATGAGGTCCA
>NW_012101351.1:72363-73320 GCF_000951045.1 Mandrillus leucophaeus | reverse complement strand
AGCCAGGATGGTCTCGATCTCCTGACCTCATGATCCGCCCGTCTCGGCCTCCCAAAGTGCTGGGATTACAGGCTTGAGCCACCGCGCCTGGCCTTATTCTTTCATTAAATAGATTTTCTAATCTATTCTTTGCCTCTTTTCTCTTGAGGATACCAATAATTTGAATATTTGGTTGTTTATATTGAACCAAATGTCACAAAGGCTTTACTCATTCATTTTTTGGGTGTGTTTTTGTCTTATTGAATTATTTCACAATGTACATCTTCAAGTTTTGGAATTCTTCCTTCTGCCTGAATAGAATTCAGCTTCTATTGTTGAAGCTTTCAAATGTATTTGAAATTTCATGTCATGTATTCTTCAATTCCAGAATTTCTGTTTTTGTTTTTAATCTATATCTTTTGTAAACTTCTTATTCATATCCTGAATTATTTTTATGTTTTCTTTGTATTTTTTTTCAGAATGCTTTTGTATCTCACTGAACTTCTGTAAATAAATGTTTTGAATCCTTTATCTGGACTCTTGAAAATTTCTTTTTGATTAAGATCTATTGTGTTCCTTTGGGGCTTTTTACTACTTTTTTGCTTTTTCATGTTTCTGTGTCCTAATGTTAATATTTTTGCATCTGATATAACAGTCAGTTCTTCCTATTTTTGAATTTTGTTTCGTAGTGGAGAACTTTTTCCTGAAGATGAGTCTATGGTGTTGGTTGTGTGGGGTACTTTGGATTTGATTTTGGGTGTAGTACATAGTAGAGTACTATGGTCTCTGTATAATTTCTTCGGCTGTAGACAGTGTTAATGGTATCTGTGATTTCTTCTGTGCATTAGGGTATGGTTATTAGTGAGACTGTGGTGAAGCTATGCTGGGGGCTGGGATGCCACATGAGACAGTCTTCAGTCTCCAGTGGTGGCAGTGGTGTGCTGAGTGTTCCTATCTTTGTGCCCCAAGGTGGTGTAT
>NW_012101351.1:63876-67327 GCF_000951045.1 Mandrillus leucophaeus | reverse complement strand
ACTAAACTGGGGTCCACTCACCTGGGATGTTGCAGTAAAAGCAAACATCCACACTGAGACTGTAGTGGGAGAAAGGAGGGCATTTATGTGCAGGGAGCCAAACAAGGAGAATCGGGCAACTCACGCTTAAGTCTCACCCTTTTTGATGGCTCACAATCAAGGATTTTTAAAGGCGGGGGCAAATTTCGGGAAAGCAGAGTTACAGGCAACATCATAAATCAATGCCTAGAAGTGATACACTGCTTCGACCTTAAAAGGTGGAAAATCCTGATGAGGGAGCTTACAGGTCTTAGGGAGATTTAAAGATTCTCTGATTTGTGATAGATAAGGAAGTAAAACTTCCTTACACAGCTTCCTTACACAGCTTGGGGGAGTAGAGAGGAATGTTCAGGCCTGGCCTGTGGCCTTGACTCTCTCCAGTCTCCTCAGGTAGAAATTTAGAACAAAGAACAGCGGTCAGAGTTCAGTCCTCAGTTTCTCCTTTATAAGGTCTCCCTGTCAGTGGATCTATTAGGTGGGAATCTATGTTTCTGAAAAACAACTCAGGGACATATGTTAAGATGTTACTTTTAGTTTCTGTAGAGAATCAAACATCCTGTGACTCTAACTTTCTTAGCTATTGTTTTAAGCTATCATTACCTTCTTGTTTATAACGTCACTCACTTAGTTTTTAGGGCTGGCTAGGTGCCTGAAATTTCTCTTGAAGAAACTGAAGGTTTTTCTTTATTTCCAGGTTGGGAGGCCCTGGCAGGCTTCTAAGAGAGGTTCCTCCTTTATCTGAGATGCAAATACTCAGAGTGCTACAAAGAACTTGAATGGGAGGTACTGCAACCATGTGGACCACTGAGTCACATTTCTTTATACTGGAAAATACACCTGCTCAAAATGTCCAACAATGGTCAGAGAGACATCCTCCTCAAAGGAAGAGTTCCACAGAGAATTACAATAGCCAGTTGAAACATTGGGTGTATAAAGCAAGAGTGGGGAAACAAGCACGAAGGGTGGGCTTATACACCTTCATGAGTGTGCTCACGCTTGACATGAGAGTATCCTCTCTTTTCCTGGTGGATCAGGGGAAGGTGCTGGTGTGATCTACATATATTTCTTCCCATGGTGGGAGGACACTGGAATGATGACTGTAATTCACCTCAACTTGCTTTTCTCATCCTTGATGCAGTGGTCCCAGGACTAGGGATGCAAATAAAAGTCCAGAAACAGGAATTATTCCTAAGCAAGAAACTGTAAAAATATTTCATGTCCTTTATGTAATAATTCCTAAGGGCCTGGAGAAGAAGGTTGTGCCTTCACTGCATCTGGCAAAGTTGAGGCTAACACTAAATGCAGCTGTACTGCCTGGGGTCAGATAGCCACCCGCTTCTCTACATGCATAACCCTCCCCTCTTTGAACTGGAATGGATGATGCGAGACAATTGCTAGAACAGTATTTGTCCCTGCAGTCTAAGCCAGCACAGCAGCAGAACCTAGTGTTCCTTCCAAAATTATAAATGTTTAGTATAAATGAAGAGAAGGAGAAATAGTAGCTGAGGGTAAATGAATGAACACATGGGTTATGTAATGAGGAAAATCCAATGTTACATGAACTACTCTAAAGAAGTGTAAGCAAGAGATGGTATTGTCTCTTAGCTTGATTTCACCAGATGCCTGAAGGGTGCAGCCATATGTTGCTGAGACTATTCCTGTTTTTGGACTGCACTGGGATAATTGCTAATGACCAAAGAGGATTCTGGTAATGTACCAGGATCTTTTCACTGTTATCATTCTTCTGGTGTAGGAGATCTGTGATTGGCCAGACACTGGCTCACCCTTGTAATTCCATCAGTTTGGGAGGCAATGGTAGGAACATTGTTTAAGGCCAGGAGTTTGAGATCAGTCTTGGCAAAATAGTGAGACCCATTCCTATAAAATATTTAAAAATTAGTTGGGCATGGTGGTGTGCACCTGTAATGCTATCTACTCAGGAGGCCGAGGCAGAAGGATCACTCGAGTCCAGGAATTTGAGGTTACAGTGAGCTATGATTGTGCCTCTGCATTCTACCCTGAGCAACAGAGCAGGAGATTGTCTCTGAAATAAAATAATAAATATTATAAAAAGAGAGAATGTGGTCAAAACCAGGGTGTGATCTGTGGTCCAATAAAAATATTTGTTCTATGTCCCTGTTTCCTGACAACCATGTTCTAAAACATTTGCAATCTCCTCAGTGATAAACATGACTTCAATATGGCAATGAGATGACTGTGGGGTGAGGGGCTCCTAGATAGCTTCAGAATGGGGGCTGGTTGCCAGAAACATGAAGCCGTGATTAGAGGATTGGAACTTTTAGCCCCATCCCTAAAGTCTGGGAAGGAAAGAGAGGCTCGAGGTTGAGTTCAGTCACACAATGGCCGGTGATTTAATTAATCTTGCCTATACAATGAAATTTCCATAGAAACCTCTAGAGATTGGGTTTCAGAGAGCTTCCCAATTGGTGAGCACATCCGTGTGTCCACGTGGATGGTGAACTCCATCTCCATGGGGACAGAGGCTCCTGTGCTCAGAGCCCTTCCAGACCTCACCCTGTGCACCTCTTCATCTGGCTGCCCATTTATATCCTTTATAAGTGCTATGGTTTGAATGTTTCCCCAAAAAAGCATGTGTTGGATATTTCATCCCGAATGCAACATTTTTAAGAAATGGGACTTTTGAGAGGTGATTGGACCATCAGAGCTCTGCCTTCATTAGTGGATTAAGGCTCATCATAAAAGGACCTGAGGCTGTGAGTTTGACCTCCTTTTCCCCCTACCTCTCACCCTCTCTTGCCCTTTTGTTTTCTACCAGATACAGTCCCTTGATCTGGGAATTCCCATCCTCCACACCATGAATGAAACAAATTTCTGTTTGTTATAAGTGATCCAGTCTCAGGTGTTCTGCTATAGTGGCACAATTTAAACCAGGGGTCCCTAACCCCCGGGCTGCGGACTGGTACAAGTTTCTGGCCTGGTAGGAACCAGACCGCACAGCAGCAGTTGATCGGTGGGCGAGAGAGCATGAGCATGACCACCAGAGTTCCGCCTCCTGTCAGATCAGTGGCGGAATTAGATTCTCATAGAGGCAAGAACCCTATTGTGAGCTCTGCATGCGAGAGATCTAGGTTGCATGCCCCTTATGAAACACTAATGCCTGATCATCTGAGGTGCAACAGTTTCATCCAAAACCATTTTCCTCTGCCTTCCGCCACCTCCACTGGTCCATGGAAAAACTGTCTTCCATGAAACCGGTCCCGGGTGCCAAAAAGGTGGGGATTTAAGCTATAACAATAAAAAAACTGCAATACTGAGTGTGAAAGGAAAATAAAATTTCAGGACTCCAAATTCACTATACCAAAGGGAAAAGTTAAGTTTGGAGACTGAGTGATGGAAAAACTGCCTTTCTTTTGTTCCTAAACAAATAACT
>NW_012101351.1:61609-62921 GCF_000951045.1 Mandrillus leucophaeus | reverse complement strand
ATGGTGGGCTGATTCTCTGGGTCCCAAGCAGTGTGCATTGTTAGCGGCAGCTGTGATAGGCTGGGTGGGATGCCCATAGGTGGTGTTTGCAGGTAGGTGACAGCTAAGGTGATTGCACCCAACCTCATGTACCCAGGAGGAGTGCGCAGGTGCCCAAAGTGGTGGATTGGGTTGAGGAGTTCCCAGGCCCCAGGGCTGCATTCTCTGTCTCAGTGGGAGGGGTCAATGAAGCTGTCTCTTCATCATTATATGCTATGCCAACTAGTCCCTTAATTTTCTTTTTGACTAGAGGACTGAAACATTTATTATAGTTTAGATCTGCTGGTTATTTTTTCACTCCCTGTATGTTTAAAATCCCTTCGTTTGTTTATTTGTTTGTTTATTTCTGAGACAGAGTCTCACTCTATTGCCCAGGCTGGAGTGCAATGGTGTGATCTTGGCTCACTGCAACCTCCGCCTCCTGTGTTCAAGTGATTCTCCTTCCTCAGCCTCCTGAGTACCTGGAATTACAGGTGCGTCCCACCATGCCTAGCTAATTTTTTTATTTTTAGTAGAGACGAGGTTTCACCATGTTGGTCAGGCTGGTCTTGAACTCCTGAGTTCGTGATCTGCCCACCTCAGTCTCCCAAAGTGTTGGGATGACAGGCATGAGCCACCGCACCTGGCCTAAAATCCCTTTATTTTTTGATAGATATATTCAAGATGTGTTAGCTTAATTTAATCATCACACATGGTATACATATATCAATACATTAAACAATATCTCACGAATGTATTATACTTTGTCAATTAAAATTATACATATATATTTGAAAAAGGTATTGTTTTCTGGGAATAGAATCTAGTTTCACAGCATTTTCCTTTTAGGGATCTAAAGATGTTGCTCATCTGTCTCCTCATTTGCATTGTTTCCAATGAAATAACTGCTGTCATCTTTATTATTACTCTTATTTTTTCACTTTGTGCTTTTTCAATTTTCTCTTCTTCTGTGGTTTTCAATGAATACATGTTTTTTGGTTTTTTTTTACCTAGAAATATAGAGTGAACTTGAGAAACAATATATAGGGAGGGCTTTTTGACTATTGGTTGTAAATTTTTAGAAACAGTTGTTTGCTTCTTGTTTTATTAGGTCACAGGCTAATTTCCTCAGAGTATTCTTATATTGAAGAATATCATAATTCATTTTTTTGGTCCTCCCTAAAACCAAAAAAACCCTAAAAGAAAACCTAGACGATACCATTCAGGCCATAGGCATGGGCAAGGACTTCATGGCTAAAACACCAAAAGCAATGGCAACAAAAGCCAAAATACA
>NW_012101351.1:57895-61559 GCF_000951045.1 Mandrillus leucophaeus | reverse complement strand
TCAGGACTCCAAATTCACTATACCAAAGGGAAAAGTTAAGTTTGGAGACTGAGTGATGGAAAAACTGCCTTTCTTTTGTTCCTAAACAAATAACTACAAACACAGAAGACCACCTATCTCCCCAGGTGGCCTCCCTCACAAACTGCTCACAAGATAATTCCTTGTGGGCCCCAACATCTTTACTCTAAAACGGAATTTTGTTGAATTTCCCCCAGCAATGTAAATTAACAGCTTATCTTCACAGGTACAGGACAAAGACAAGATTAGACATCATCCCTTCACCCACCCAGTGACTTTTCTACCCAACGTTTACTTTATCTTATGTAAAATGCAGATTTACTGAGCACGAGATGAATGCATAGTTGACTGTTTTTTTCCTCTCCTGGCTGCTCTTTCCCCTATAAATATTGCAGTTCTCAAAACCCTGTTAGGAAAAAGCACGGGGCACAGATGCTACAATGATTTGTGTCTCTGTTTCCAAGGTGCATCTTCAGCTCGGCAAAATAAACTTCTAAACTGACTGAGACCTGTCTCAGACGTTTTTTGGTTTACATGACTATAGCAACTTCCTGAGTTCTTTGAGTTAGTTTAAGAATTCTCAAACCTTGGGAGATGAGAGACCCCTGACTTTACAGCCATGATAGACAGAAGTGCAGGTAACCTGGGACCCAATACTTGTGACTTGGATCTGAAGTGAGGACAGACTTGTGAGACTGGACCTTAAACCTGTGGAGCCCGAGGTGAACTCCAGGTAGTTAGTGTCAGAATTGAGTCGAATTGTAGGACTCCCAGCTGCTGTTGGATAATCAGAAAGTTATTTGGGTGGAGGAAAACCCCATCACCATCCCACAGAGAGAAACTTAGAGTAAGAGTAAGCAAGTACGCCTCTATCTTTTTGGTCCCAGAGGAAAAGATAAATAAAATGTAAGCATTTATTTCATGTCCCTAATCTACTAAACACAGGTTACCACCAGCTGTTCATTGTCCAGACGTGGAGTGGTCCTACCTCTAACCTAGAAGTTAGGATTGTTTAGGCCTTTGAGGGTGTCACATAAAAACTAATAAATGTTAGACATTCTCTCCCCAGAAATATTTCCACACACAAGAAAATATAAATATTAATATAAAACATTGGTGTGGACCCAGAACCTCTGAGGTCTTACAAACCTGGGTGTTTTAATCCTGGTAAGAGACAATGCTGAGGGGAGATGTTTGAATAATCATTTCATCATCACACAATGCCACTCCAATAATCTAGACTATAAACTGGGATAGACCAAAGCTTGATGTAATAATCTATCCTTAAGGGAATGGGTAGAAATATGTTATTTATTAGTCTTGGTTCATTCAGCCACTCTGCGTGCCTACCAGGTACCAGATAAAGTTCTCGTCCTGGATCACTGCTCCAAGAATTAAAATTTGTCACTTTTCCCCACTCCTTACACTTGAACCCTCTTACTACACCAGAATTCCACACTGTCAATGAACAGAGTCAAACTCGGTAACATGTTTGAAGAGATTTATTCTGAGCCAAAAGTGAGTGACCACATCCCATGACACAGTCCTCAGGAGACCCTGAGAACATGTGCTCAAGGTGGTTGAGGCACAGATTGGTTTTATACATTTTAGGAGGATATGAGACATCAATCAAATACATTTAAGC
Organism: Mandrillus leucophaeus; assembly: GCF_000951045.1. Lineage (NCBI taxonomy): Eukaryota > Metazoa > Chordata > Mammalia > Primates > Cercopithecidae > Mandrillus > Mandrillus leucophaeus. The sequence continues at coordinate 59,896 of NW_012101351.1, read as the reverse complement.
TATACATTGTTTCGGTCCAGAAAGTTGGGACAATATGAAGCAAGCAAGGGTTGCGGGGTAGTGCTTCCGGATTATAATTAGATTTTCAATTTTTCTGATTGGCAATTGGTTGAGTTACTATCAACAGAAAGGAACGTCTGGGTTATGATAAGAGGTTGTGGAGTCCAAAATCTTCTCATGCAGATGACGCCTCCAGGTGCCAGGCTTCAGAGAGAATAGATTGTAAATGTTTCTGATCAGACTTAAGGTCTCTGTTGATGGTAAATCCTGATCAGCTTTTCCTGAATTCCAAAAGGGAAGAGAGCATAATGAGGCATGTTCAACACCTGATTCCCATGGTGGCTTCGGCCAGTCTTTGAGGTTAACTTTTGAGCACTCTGGCTGAGGGTGTCAATTGAGACTGTTAGGAGGGGGTGGCTTTGATGTTTATTTTTGGTTTACAACGTTCAAGATGTTGAGAGGAGACAGACACCACCTCCCTCCCTGGAAGAGGACAACACTCCAGTCACCCTGCAGTTGATCATGGACATGCGTCTTAAGCTCCACCAGTCCAATGACCACCTGCTGAAGAGGTGTCATTGTCCTAGGTAAATACTAAGGGTGTGTCATCTCACACCAAGAAGATTAAGGACACTGACACACGAGGAGTGAGTTTAAGAGCAAAGGGTTTAATAGGCAAAAGAAAGACAAAGGGGAACAGCTCTCTTCTTGTGAGAGAGAGGGGCACCCAAAAGGGAATTCCGGCCTGGAATGGGAGTGCATTGGATTTTACAGGCAGGCTTGAGGAGATGGTGTCTGATTTATGTAGGGCGCACAGGTTGGTTGGACCAGGTGTGATATTTCCATAGTGCAATTGGAAGGTTGTTCACCCCACCCTCATCCTATTATTCAAATGGGCTTGCCACTTCACCGGCGCCATGTTGTCTGCCCCTTACTGTAAGGAAGAGCCTGGCAAAGAGAAGGGAAGATGGAGTCGCCATTGTGAACATGCCCAGTCCCAGGTGTCCGATTCCTATTGGCACAGCTGCCAGCATTCACCCGTGCAAGCTTCCAGCTTACTTGTCTGTGTCTGAAGCTTGATATTACAGGCTGCTCCTTGTTAGAAAAGAAAATAATTTGGAGCCTGCTTTTCATTAAAAGCCTTCTGTACCCTCTTTCACTCCTATATCACTGCCAGACTCTGAGCCAGGCTGAGGTGACACAGAGAGGCTGGGACTGTGCAGAAAACATTTTAGTAAAGATGGCTGATGGCAGTTGTGATGTCCAATTACCAGGTGCAGCAGTGACATCTGTCCTGGCCTCAGGGTCCAGTGTCCAGCACCAGGGTGTCAGAGGTGTGAGCAGTGGCGTCTGTGCTCAGCAGCAGGGGCAGTTGTTCCTAGGAGGGACCTGATCCAGGGTGGGCTGTGGATTCTGTTCCTGGATGTGTAGGTTCCAGCCTGCTTCTGTGGCCATCCCCACGATAAAACTAACCCCCAATACCAGATATACGACTTAATGTGTACATTACAGAAATTTGGTTTCCGTGGTTTGCTCCAAGAAGTGAGTGAGAAATGAGTCTGTGGGCGGGTGTCAGAGAGCGGCATTCACAGGTGTTCCTTGTGTGAGAGCCACATCCTGAATTCTCTACCTGGCCTCTACTCCACTGTGGAGAGAACAACAGGGAATGTCACATCTCATAGCTGATGATACACATCCTCCCTTTTCTTTCTGTGAGGAAAATCCTCTTTTTAACAGGGTTTGAAAACCCACCCCACCCACCCACCCTGGGCACTCTCTGATCTCTGATCTCAGTGGTTCCTGATCTGGCTGAGCAACAGGATTGCTGGCGGGGGCTTAGAAAATACTCAGGCCACTCCCCAGAACCCCTGTCTCAGAGTTTTATGCACAAGACCAAGGATTCGTTTATATAACAAGCCCTAGAGGTGAGGCTGATGCTCAGACATGTGGGATCCTGGTGTTCTTGCTACTCCAAGTGTGATCTGGAGACCAGCAACATGA
>NW_012101351.1:55229-57845 GCF_000951045.1 Mandrillus leucophaeus | reverse complement strand
CCCAGAACCCCTGTCTCAGAGTATTATGCACAAGACCAAGGAATCGTTTATATAACAAGCCCTAGAGGTGAGGCTGATGCTCAGACATGTGGGATCCTGGTGTTCTTGATCTGGAGACCAGCAACATGAGCTCCAGCCTTTTCATAAATCAAGAATCCCTTGCTCGACTCCAGACTTCCTGGATCTCAGCACCATGTCCAGGTGATCCCTGTTCACACAGGAGTTCCTTGTCTAAGTGTTCCCTAGACGTGGGGTCAGAACTGTGCAGTCTGCTCTGGGTGTGGTCTGATCACATCCCTTAGAACTGGAGGTGCAGGGTTCAGTCCTTGCCCTCATTATTTTCTACAGTCAATCACTGCCGTGGGTGCCCTCATCCATGCTTGAGGTTTCAAGTATCGTTTGTATGGTGTGACCTCCTAAATCTATTTCTCCTGCCCAGTCTATTTCTCCTTTCCTCTAAACTCCAGCTCCCCCACCTGCATTCCTAGTAGACATGTCCACTGAGTGCCTGTGATACCCCCTCCTCAGTATGCTCCTGCCAGAGTCTCCCCATCTCCACTGACAGCAGCTCCACCCTTCCTTCTACTCACTCATTTTACAACTATGTGTCCTTGATTCGTCTTTCTCACACCACAGATAGAATCCATTGGCAAATACTGTGAGTCCATCTTCAAATGCATCTTCAAATGCTCACGTCCCACTCTTTCCCCTTCTCATGCCCTAGTCAAGGTAACTGACATCTCCAGCCTGGAATACTGTACTCGCTTCCTACTGTTTTCCCTTCTGCCTCCCTTGTCCCTCGCCTCTCAATTCTGTTCCCAGCACAGCAGTCAGAGATCCTTTTAAAAGAGAAGTTATATCATGGCCCTCTTCTGCTCAAAACTGTCCTCTGACTCTTCATGCCACTCAGATCAAAGGTCAGATCCAATCCCATTCCCCTCAAGCCCACCTGCTCTGGCCGCACCTCTGACCTCACCTCAGTTTCTCTCTGTCCAGTCCTCCTGGCCTCCTTGTTCTTCTGGGAACACAGACACCTTCCTGCTATAGTGCATTTGGACTGGAAGTTCCTCTGTCTGGAAAGAACTTCCCCAGACATCCTCACGTCCCTCAAATCCTTCCTCAACTCACCTTTGCAACAAGGCACACACTGACCACCCAGCACAACAGCCACCTTCCTGTCCCCACTGCCCACATCCTGGATCACCTGCCTCACAGCACTTACCACCTTCTAGCACTTTCCTTCCTTACTCTGGTTATAGCGTATCTAACGTCTGCCTCTTCCCACTGGAACATACCCTACAAAAGGCCAGAGATTTTTCTGGTTTTACTTCAATGGTATTCCCCAGATGCAGAACAATTCTGCCCCATGTCTGGCCAACGACAAAGGTCAGTTGAATGAATGATCACTGTAGAGCACCTCCCTATTCTAAAGGCAGTAGCTTTATTAACATAGCCTCAGGCCAAATGCTGTTTTGTGGCAGCTACAGCACAAGGTCCCCTCACACTGAGACAGAGGCCACCTATGTTTTTCTCAGCAGTGCTGCTTGTGTGTTCTCCCTCCCCCATCCCTCTTTCTACAGCAACGCCCCCCACACCCCCCACCCCAGCACACTGCAGCTCACAACCAGGTTCTCTCTTCAGGAAAGAACAGTCCTTGATGATGGGTCCAATTCCAGAGACAAATATAAGTCTAAATTAGACTCTGCTTTATACATTCATGAGTTGGGATTGGATTCAGCACCAAGATCGCTAGAACCAGGGCAGGGAGAGAGGGCAGGAGAGCAGAGCAGAACAGAAGCTCTAGAAGCAGGGCAGGAGGTGAATGGCTCTGAACATTTGTCTCAGAATACACAGAGACCCCCTGGAGACCCCCGTGTGCAGGGGCCGCCCTGGGCGATGTCTGAGCCTCTGTGGTCACAGCTCCCGCTGGACAAGTTTCCACTGAAGGGACAAGGATGACGGAGCAGTGAAGGTGACCCAGCTGAGGACTGACCACATAAAGCCCACGAAGAACTGAACAGCAACTAGGCACAGGCCCAGTCCACACTGGGCTCCTCACAGCCTTCTCCACCCCCACCTGCAACAGACTCAACACAGGGAACATGCAGATTCTGGAAGGTTCTCAGGTCTTTATTTGCTCTCTCAGATTCTAGGATTTGACTTATTTAATTAATCCATCAACCTCTCATAGCAAATATTTGAGAAAACAAATTTATATTCAGATTCTTATTTTCAGTAGGGAAGTAAGAAGTTGCAGCTCAGTGCACATAAAGTTGAGACTGAGATGGAGACATCCAGCCCCACCTCTCTGGAACAGGAAAGATGACTGGGGAGGAAACACTGGTCAGTGTGGGAACAGGGGTCACGGGGGACACGGGGTGGGCTGTCTCTCCACCTCCTGACATTATGCTAAGAGAGACGCAGACACATTCAGATGCCTTTGCAGAAAGAGATGCCAGAGTCTCTTGAAGTCACAAAAGGGAGGTGTGAAGAAATCCTGCATCTCAGTCCCACACAAGACAGTTGTCTCAGGCTACAGAAAACAACAGTCATGAACAAATTCAAGTCAGTCATGGTAAGTGATGACACTCTGAACAGCCACCACACACTCGAAAC
>NW_012101351.1:54589-55179 GCF_000951045.1 Mandrillus leucophaeus | reverse complement strand
TCATGAACAAATTCAAGTCAGTCATGGTAAGTGATGACACTCTGAACAGCCACCACACACTCGAAACATCCCAATCAAAGAAGCCCCACAACCCAGTCCTTTCCCCTTTGCCCCACGCCCACCCACTTCAGACCCCAAGAATCTCACCTTTTCAAGCCGTGAGAGATACATCAGAGCCCTGGGCACTGTCGCTGGCTGGGGTAGAACAAAAACAGGACCTGGTCAGAGCCCTCAGGAGACGTGGGACAGGAGGAATTATGGGGTGGGTGAGCTCCTCCACACTCCCACCCCCACCACTTACACGCAGCCTGAGAGTAGCTCCCTCCTTTTCCACCTGTGGGAAGAAAATATCCTGTGAGGGGACTGGGAGGAAGCAGGGCCATAATATCTTAGAGGAACCTCCTAGTCTTGGACCCAAGAGAAATTTCCAGAATGATGACTACAGACCCAGATCAGGAAACAGGAGGAGAGCAGGTGTGTGTTCTGGACCAACTCCCCTCCTAAGGTCTGTCCTTAGCAGGGACCTTCCCCTGACTCATGAATGCTGGAATCAGGACCCCAACAGCACAACCATCAAGGTGATACATCCG
>NW_012101351.1:46387-47356 GCF_000951045.1 Mandrillus leucophaeus | reverse complement strand
GTATCCTGAGTTTGGTCCTCCCCATCCCGCTGCCAGGTCAGTGTGATCTCCGCAGGGTAGAAGCCCAGGGCCCAGCATCTCAGGGTGGCCTCATGGTCAGAGACGGGATGGTGGGTCATGTGTGTCTTTGGGGGATCTGATGGGAAGAGTCAGAAAATTCAGGCACTTTGCATCTCTCATGGGACACCCCAGCAGCACCCATGTGACCATCCTGAGAATGAACAGGACACTTGGGGTGGGGAAGGGAGCACAGAAGCCAGACACCAGTTTGGACACAGGCCACCTGGGATAATCTCCTATTCCTTGGAGAGTTCTAGACTCTGAGGGAGGAACAGCGACTTCTGGTCCTGACCTGAGTGGAGGCCGAGGGACTCACAAAAGCTGGAATCAGACCTTCAAACACATTGAGTGTGAGGCAGAGAACAAGGCCTGAGAGAAAAGTTCACGGTGCCCAAGGCTGCTGCAGGGGTCAAAGGGGACGCCTGATCAGTATTCTAGGGACTGTCTTCCCCTCCATGTCCTCAGAGACGTCATCCCTTAATTGTCCTAGAGAGCAGAGGGGGCCCTCAGAGGAAATCAGGAAAACTCATGCCATTCTCCATTCAAGGGAGGGCGACATTCTAGCGCTGATCCCATTTTCCTCCCCTCCTCATGGGAGGCCATCCCGGGCGATCTAGAGGTGATGGGGAAGGCTCCCGAGTGCCCCTGGTACCCGCGCGCTGCAGCGTCTCCTTCCCGTTCTCCAGGTATCTGCGGAGCCACTCCGGGCACGTCCCCTCCAGGTAGGCTCTGAACCGCTCTGCCTCGCGGGCCGCCTCCCACTTGTGCTGGGTTATCTGAGCCGCCATGTCCGCCGCGGTCCAGGAGCGCAGGTCCTCGTTCAGGGCGATGTAATCCTTGCCGTCGTAGGCGAACTGGTGATACCCGCGGAGGAGGCGCCCGTCCGGCCCCAGGTCGCAGCCACACATC
>NW_012101351.1:44169-46337 GCF_000951045.1 Mandrillus leucophaeus | reverse complement strand
CTGTTGGGAGAAGAAGTGAAACTAGGGGAGTGGGGAATCCCCAACTCTGCGCCTCCCCAGTGCAGATAAGGCCCGAGAACCTGAGAGCCCCAGAGGGATCAGGATTTCGTCCTGATCCCTCTTCTCCTACACCAGGCCTCTTTGTCACACTGTCTGCCTGAGTCCTGGACAAGTATCTGTCTGTGGAAACCAGGGAGAGACCCCGGGGCTGCACGCAGCCCCTTCCCCTTCCCTACTCGTCCTGGAATCCCCATCCCTGAACTGGACTCCCTGCCTCCCACACCTACCTCTCCCCTTGGACCTTTGTGCAGGGAAACTGACCACGGGGAACTTCATGCCAGACAGTGAGCTCACCCTGGGAATGGGGGTGTAGAGACAGGGGTTTTCTCTCTAAACCTGGTGAAGTTTTGTCTGAAGGCACCACGTAGAGATTCTCATAGAGACCAGTTTCCTTTTCGTTTATTAATACAGTAGGTAGCACGATGTTGGTAATCCCTGAATGGTTAGAAATCCAATTTGTAAAAGACCTGTGTCAAAACAGCATTACAAAGCTCCTAAGTTTTACTTTCCCAGACTATGGATCTGTGCCTCTGGGTTGTTGCCTTTAACATTACCTTCATTCCCTAGCCCGAGTTTCTCTGTGTGAGTCCAGAACATCTCCTGAATACAAAGAAGCAGGGTTTGTTACTGTCTATTGCAACCGGGAGCCTGTAGTCATCACCTCAAAGTTGGGAGTGCTCCATGCCTGTTTTCCTGAACTATGAGCATCTAAGCAGTGTGCATATTTTATCTGGACTCTCGATATTTTTGTAACTCTTTTTTTTAATCATAAGGAGCCACTTAGCTTTTAGGAAGTCCAACAAAATGTGTTGAATACCGAATGCAAAGAACCCCCTGCTAGGCTCTTCCACTGCTTTAGAATTCTTTCCTCTCTCGTTTTCCTCACCTCCTGCTTCTCCAGCCCTTCTCTCTGCCCCTCTCATCCTCACACCTCCCCCCACTTAGTCCCGGCCACCCTGTCACTCCTGAATGGTGGCACTAACACTGTCCCTCACCTCCTGCCCATGTCTGTTCTCCCCACAGTGCTCAGCGGTCCTGCTAATGTGAGCAAAGTCCTGTCATTTCTTTCCTTACTATGGCGGGATTTTGCTCTACAATTTGCTATTTGTTTTCAATTTGTCTCATATCTTTTTGTTTCTGTTCCTCCTTTGCTACTTTCTTATGTGTCAAATAAACAGTTTTTAGTTTATGGTTTTAATTCTCCTAGTGACTTTTAGCTATATTTCTTTACACTAGTTTTTTATTGTTGTAAGAATGGAAACCCGATTCCTTGACTTTTCACAGTGAAGTTCAGATTCTATTAAACTACATCTGGCAAAATAAAGGATACTTGTAACAGTGTAGTTTCATTTAACCTACCATTATGCTATTACAGTTTTATATATTATATCAATCTATATTATAAAGTCAATGGTACAGTGTAATAGTTTTTGTTTCACACAAGCAGCCATATGTCTTCAGGAAATTAAGAAAATGAGTGTGAATGTGACACGTGTGTGTGCATCATTCCTGTTGTTAATTATTCCTTTCTGTGTATCTGGGTCACCATCTAGTATCATTTCCCTTCACCCTGAAGAATTTTCTTTAAAATTAAATGTAGTACAGGAGCCCTGGGAAATGAATTTTATGGTTTTGATGATCTAAAAATGTCTTTATTTTTGCCTCCCCCGGCCTTTTTTTTTTTTTTTGCTTGTTAGGGCATTTACGTGTAATAAAATTCACCAGTTTTAGCTGCGCTTTTTGGTGAATATTGGTAATTATTTATAGTTGTGTAACTACCACACTGCCCAGTACAGAAACACCGAATGCACAGAACCCCCTGCTAGGCTCCTCCACTGCTTTGGAATCCTTTCCCCTGCTCCTTGTCCTCACCTCCTGCTTCCCCAGCCCTTCCCTCTGCCCTCATCCCTCACACCCTCCTCTCCCCTTAGTTCCCACCACCCAGTTACTCCTGAACTGTGGCACTGTAGAGAACAGTTTCTTTTCCCTAAAAACTTTCTTTATGCCCCTTTCTATTTAATCCTTGCCTCCCTCCCTCACCCCTTCCTTTCACTCAACCACCGCTGTTTTCTGTCACTGCAATAGTGAAATTTCTAGAATTTAATGGA
>NW_012101351.1:42805-44019 GCF_000951045.1 Mandrillus leucophaeus | reverse complement strand
CTCCAGCTAGGGTTTGTTATTAATGAAGCCACTAGAAATAACTGCTTACAAGTGTGGGCTTACATTTTTACTTCTTTACAATAAATACATATTTGTGGAATTGCTGGGTCATGTGGTAATGGATGGGTAGCTGTATAAGAAATTGCCATACTGCTTTACAACTTGGCTGCCACATTTTTTGTATTCCTACCAGCAATATCAGACATTCCTATTTTTTCCATATTCTTGACAGTATTTAGACTTATCATATGTCTTTTTAACTTGACCTATTCTAGGTGATGGGTGATGGTTTCTCGTTGTGGTTTTAATTTGCACTTCTTAGATGACTAGTATTGTTTGCTATCTTTTTGTGTTCATCGAAGTGACTTTTTACATATATTTTATGAATTATTTTGCAAATTCAATGATCAATTCCAGAGACTTTTTCAGAATCTCCTAGTGTTTTCTACATATGCAATGAAGCTGGTGACAAAGAAAGACTATTGTTTCTTCCTTTCCTATCTATTGATCTTTTTTCTTTTAAAATTATTTTTATTTGGTAGACATGAGGTCTCACTATCAGGCTGGTCTCAGACTCCTGAACTCAAGAGATAATCCCATTCAGCCTCCCAAAATGCAGGGATTACAGGCATGAGCCACCATGCCCGGTCCTTCTATTGGTCTCATTTCATTTCATTTCATTTCATGTAAAAGAGTTCAACCATTGTGAAGGATGGTGTGACCATTTCTCAAAGATCTAAAACCAGAAATACTATTTGACCTAGCAATCCCATTACTGGGTATACACCCAAAGGAATATGAATCATTCTACTATAAAGACACATGCACACGTATGTTTATTGAAGTGCTATATTCAATAGCAAAGACATGAAACCAACCCACATGCCCATCGATGATAGTCTAGGTAAAGAAAATGTGGTAGATATACACCATGGAATACTACACAGCCATAAAAAGGAATGGGTTCATGTCCTTTGCAGAAACATGGATGAAGCTGGAAGTCATCATCCTCAGCAAACTAACATGGGAACAGAAAACCTAACGCCGCATTTTCTCACTCCTAAGTGGGAGTTGAACAATGAGAACACATAGACACAGTGAGAGGAACAACACACACCAGGGCCTGTTGGGGAGTCAGGAGTGAGGGGAGGGAACTTAGAGGACGAGTGAATGGGTGTAGCAAACCACCGTGGCAGACTACACGTATGTAACAA
>NW_012101351.1:41538-42755 GCF_000951045.1 Mandrillus leucophaeus | reverse complement strand
CTGGGACGCGTCACGAGTATCCTGGAGGAAGGACCCGACACTGTTGGGAGAAGAAGTGAAACTACTGGAGTGGGGAATCCCCAAACTCTGCGCCTCCCCAGTGCAGACAAGGCTCTCGGAGCCTGAGACCCTGAGAGCCGCGCCTGGGACCTGGGACTTCGTCCTGATCCCTCTTCTCCTACACCAAGCCTCTTTGTCACACTGTCTGCCTGAGTCCTGGACAAGGATCTGTCTGTGGAAACCAGGGAGAGACCCCCCAGGTTGCGCCCAACCCCTCCCCCTTCCCTACTCGTCCTGGAATCCTCGTCCCTGAACTGGACTCCCTGCCTCCCACTCCTTACCTCTCCCCTTGGACCTTTGTACAGGGAAACTCACCACGGGGAACTTCATGCCGGAGAGTGAGCTAGCCCTGAGAATGGAGGTGAAGAGACAGGGGTTTAGTCTCTAAATCTGGTGAAGTTTTGTCTGAAGGCACCACATAGAGATTCTCATAGAGACGAAGTTTCCTTTTTGTTTATTAATACAGTAGGTAGCACAATGTTGGTAATCCCTGAATGATTAGAAATCCAATTTGTAAAAGACCTGTGTCAAAACAGCATTACAAAGCTCCTAAGTTTTACTTTCCCAGACTATGAATCTGTGACTCTGGATTGTTGCATTTAAAATTACCTTCATTCCCTAGCCCGAGTTTCCCTGTGTGAGTCCAGAACGTCTGCTGAATACAAAGAAGCAGGGTTTGTTACTGTCTATTGCAACCGGGAGCCTGTAGTCATCACCTCAAAGTCGCGAGTGCTCCATGCAGACCCAATGCTCTTCACCGACGCTCAAGCACTGCCTGTTTTCCTGAACTATGCACATCTAAGCAGCGTGCATATTTTATCTGGACAGTTGGTATTTTTGTAACTCTTCTTTTTTTTTTAATCGTAAGGAGCCAATTAGTTTTTAGGAAGTCCAACAAAATGTATTGAATACCGAATGCAAAGAACCGCCTGCTAGGCTCTTCCCCTGCTTTAGAATTCTTTCCTCTGCTCCTTTTCCTCACCTCCTGCTTCCCTAGCCCTTCTCTCTGCCCTCATCCCTCACACCCTCCTCTCCCCTTAGTTCCCACCACCCAGTCACTCCTGAACTGTGGCACTGTAGAGAACAGTTTCTTTTCCCTAAAAACTTTCTTTATGCCCCTTTCTATTTAATCCTTGCCTCCCTCCCTCACCCCTTCC
>NW_012101351.1:38856-41368 GCF_000951045.1 Mandrillus leucophaeus | reverse complement strand
AAAAAAAAATCTTTAAAATTTTCAAAAAATATTCCCGTCCACATAGGCAGAACAAAGTACCCTATTGCTGTTTTCATTTGTACATATTTGATTCAAGATAGTGCCACTGCACTCCCATCTGGGTGACAGAATGAGACTCCATCAAAAAAAAAAAAAAAAAAAAAAAAGAAATAACTGCTTACAATTGTGGCCTTACATTTTTATGTCTTTTGCATAAATACATATTTGTGGAATTGCTGAGTCATGTGGTAATGGATGGGTAACTGTATAAGAAGTTGCCATACCGCTTTACGAGTTGACTGCCACATTTTTTGCATTCCTACCGGCAATATCAGACATTCCTATTTTTTCCATATTCTTGACAGTATTTAGACTTATCAAATATCTTTTTAACTTTACCTATTCTAGGTGATGTGTGATGGCTTCTCATTGTGGTTTTAACTTGCACTTCTTAGATGACTAGTATTGTTTACTATGTTTTCATGTTCATCTAAGTGACTTATTACATATATTTTATGAACTATTTTGCAAATTCAATGATTAATTCTAGAGACTTTTTCAGAATCTCCTAGCGTTTTCTACCTATGCAATGAAGCTGGTGACAAAGAAAGACTTTTGTTTCTTCGTTTCCTATCTATTGATCTTTTTTCTTTTAAAATTATTTTTATTTGGTAGACATGAGGTCTCACTATCAGGCTGGTCTCCAACTCCTGAATTCAAGTGATCCTGCCACCTCAGCCTCCCAAAATGCAGGGATTATAGGCATGAGCCACCATGCCCTGTCCTTCTATTGGTCTCATTTCATTTTCTTGCCATGTTGCACTGGTTAGGATGCCTGTTAGGTGTTTAAACAAGAATGATGAGAGCTCACATGTTTGTTTACAAGGAACTTAAACAAATTTACAAGAAAAAAAAAAAACCAGCCCCATCTAAAATTGGCAAAGGATATGAACAGACGCTTCTCAGAAGAAACATATTAAAGAAAGCTCAATATCAATGATCATTAGAGAAAAGCAAATCAAAACCACAATGATGTACTATCTCCTGCCAGTCAGAATGGCAATTATTTAAAAGTGAAGAAACAATAGATGCTGTCGAGACTGTGGAGAAATAGGAATGCTTTTCCACTGTTGGTGGAAATGTAAAATAGTTCAACCATCGTGGAGGATGGTGTGACCATTCCTCAAAGATCTAGAACCAGAAATACTATTTGATCCAGCAATCCCATTACTGGGTATACACCCAAAGGAATATGAATCATTCTACTCTAATGACACTTGCACATGTATGTTTATTGAAGCACTATTTTCAATAGCAAAGACATGGAACCAACCCACATGCCCATCACTGATAGTCTGGGTAAAGAAAATGTGGTAGATATACACCATGGAATACTACACAGCCATAAACAGGAATGAGTTCATGTCCTTTGCAAAAACATGGATAAAGCTGGAAGTCATCATCCTCAGCAAAGTAACATGGGAACAGAAAACCTAACACCACATTTTCTCACTCCTAAGTGGGAGGTGAACAATGAGAACACATGGACACAGTGAGAGGAACAACACACACCAAGGCCTGTTGGGGAGTCAGGGGTGAGAGGAGGGAATTTAGAGGACGGTGAATGGGTGCAGCAAACCACCATGGCAGACTACACGTATGTAACAAACCTGCACATTCTGCACATGTATCCTGGAACTTAAAGTAAAATAAAATAAGTTAAATAAAAAAAGAAAGTGCATGTCTTACATGCACACATATGTTTATTGAAGCACTATTCACAATAGCAAAGACCTGGAATCAACCTAAATGCCCATCAATGGTAGACTGGATAAAGAAAATGTGACACATATACTCTGTAGAATACTATACAGCCACAAAAAGAATGAGATTATGTCCTTTGCAGGAACATGGATGGAGTTAGAGGCCATTATTCTTAGCAAACTAACGCAGGAAGAGACAACTATATATCACATGTTCTCACTCATAAGTGGGAGCTAAATGATGAGAATACATGGGCACGTAGAGGGGAACAACACACACTAGGGTCCACTTGAGGGTGGAGGGTGGGAGGAGGGAGAGGATCAGGAAAAATAGCTAATGGGTACTAAGGCTTAATACTTGGGTGGGTACTAATGGGTATAGAAATAATCTGTACAACAAAACCCCATGACACAAGTTTACCTATATAACAAACCTGCACATGTGCCCCTTAACTAAAAATAAAAGTTAAATTAAACAAACAAACAAACAAACAAAGTGCATGTCTGAAAACAGCATATGGTTGGGTTCCGTGTTTTTTTAAACCAAGTCACCCAATCTCTGCCCTTCATTAGAGTGTTGATTCATATAGGTTTTTGTCATTACTGATATGACAAGTTTTAGGTCTACCATGTTGTTTTCCCAGTTTTTGTTTCTCTCTTCCTCTTGTCCTGACCCATGTCTTCTTATTAGAAACCATAGAAACAAAAGAAAGTAGAATAACATCTTTAAAGTGCCAGAGGACAAAAAA
>NW_012101351.1:36687-38806 GCF_000951045.1 Mandrillus leucophaeus | reverse complement strand
AGGGGAACAACACACACTAGGGTCCACTTGAGGGTGGAGGGTGGGAGGAGGGAGAGGATCAGGAAAAATAGCTAATGGGTACTAAGGCTTAATACTTGGGTGGGTACTAATGGGTATAGAAATAATCTGTACAACAAAACCCCATGACACAAGTTTACCTATATAACAAACCTGCACATGTGCCCCTTAACTAAAAATAAAAGTTAAATTAAACAAACAAACAAACAAACAAAGTGCATGTCTGAAAACAGCATATGGTTGGGTTCCGTGTTTTTTTAAACCAAGTCACCCAATCTCTGCCCTTCATTAGAGTGTTGATTCATATAGGTTTTTGTCATTACTGATATGACAAGTTTTAGGTCTACCATGTTGTTTTCCCAGTTTTTGTTTCTCTCTTCCTCTTGTCCTGACCCATGTCTTCTTATTAGAAACCATAGAAACAAAAGAAAGTAGAATAACATCTTTAAAGTGCCAGAGGACAAAAAAATTAACTAAGAATTCTATATCCAGCATAGATGTCCTTCAAGGATAGGCAAATAAGGAGATATTTCAGGTAAAAGAAAATTAAGAGAATTTCTCGCCAGCAGATCTCTACAATAACAACTGGTAAAGAAAATTCTTCAGACTAGAGACAAATGATACCAGGTGGAAAATGAGATTATCAGAAAAGATGAAGATGATCAAAAATGGTAAATGCTGAGCTAAGTGCAAAAGGCTATCTTGCTCCCCTCATTTATTTTTACTTTATATACATAGAACTGTTTAAAGATAAGAAAAAGTTTTTTATCATGGGACTTACAACCTATATAACTATATTCCATATAATATTTATACCATAAAAGATGGACATTTTATAGAGGATAAATGATTGCAATATTTTTATATTTATGGGTACTAGTACATTATTAACTGAAAGTAGACTGAAATATTAAGAATGAGTTAAGTTCTGAAGGAAATTGCAACACTAAAAACCATTCAAAAGATCAACAAATCTTGGAGATGGTTTTTTGAAAACAAATCCCAGCCAGTCTTGAGTCTCATCATCCTAAGATTTCAGATCTATTGTGAATACAAAAGCAATCAAAGAACAGTCCTGCCCAGAAAGAGGAGCCATCCCTAAATATGGTGGCCCTGGGTCAGTTGGCCCTTCCTGCTGGACCTCTTCCACATGGGCGCTTTCTGCAGGGACTTTGTTGTCCTGCTATTCCACTCTACCCAGTGTCCTGACCCAAGAGACAAGGGGCCTCTGCTGCTGTGTCCACACTTGGAGAATGAAACCTTGATGGTGTCAGTCAATTACAAGCCAGGCATGACAGCTCACCCCTGTAATCCCAGCAGTTCAGGATGCTAAGGCCAGAGGATTGCTTGAGATCAGGAGTTGGAGACCAGCTTGGACAACATTGTGACATGCTCATCTCTAAAAGATATAAAAATAAGTAAACTTAGCTGGGCCTGGTGGTGGACACTTGTATTCACAGGTATTGGGAAGGCTGAGATGGGAAGATCCCTTGAGCTTATGGGTTCAAGGCTGCTGTGAGCTATGATAGCACCACTGGTCTCCAGTCCAGGCCACAGAGTGAGATCTTGACTCCAAAAAATACATTGTAAACCTTTGCTCACTATGGGTTATTTTATTTATTATTTATCCAACATGTGTTTTGATTTTATTTTACTGGCAGCACAATAAACCACGACATGCAGAAACTAGAAATCACATCCACTTTCCAGTGGTAAAAAGCTCAGTCCAGGGAGGTGAGAAGGAGACAGTTCTCATTAGCGCTGAGGATTCAGGGAGAATGAGATGGGCTGGGCAGGAAAGGTTTTTGTTTGTTTGTTTGTTTTCTATGAATGAATGTAACTTTTTATTATGATAAAGTTGTTTTATTAAAGAAATAGATGAAAATGGTTAAGTAAAATCAAATGGCTGTAAAAGTCTTACAATGAAAGCAACAGTCCTGCCATTTGTTCTTTCCAGAGACAAGCACTTTTCATTCTCTCAGTTTTTCCTTCTGGTAGTTGCCTTCATGCGTTTTTCCAAATTATTATTTTTTCAGTTTTTCAAGTGGGTGCATATATTAATACATGTAATTTTTTAAAGCCTCTTCAGTCTATAATGCAT
>NW_012101351.1:30568-34292 GCF_000951045.1 Mandrillus leucophaeus | reverse complement strand
TGGAATATTGCGTGTTGGATCCTATTTGCTGGATCCATGTCATTCTCTGGTTTGTCTCCTCCTTCATTTTGCTGGAGTATTTTCTCCAATAGCTTCCCAAGAAAGGGCACATGGAGGTAACCCCTGAGTCTTTGCTTGTCTAAAAATGTATTATTTTACCTTCACCCATGATTATTTGGCTGAATATAGATTTATCCGTTGAAAATCACTTTCTTTCTAGAATTCTCAAGGCATGCTTCCATTGTTTTCAGCTTTCTTTTCGAGACAGGGTCTCTTCTGTCACCCAGGCTGGAGTGCAGTGGCGCAATCACAACTCCCTGCGGCCGTGACCGCGCGGGCTCAGTTCATCCACCTGAGGCCCTGAGCAGATGGGACTACAGGTGGGCGCCACAGTGCCCAGCCAACTTTTGTATTTTTTGTAGAGATGGGGCTTCACCATGTTGCCCAAGCTGGTCTTAAGGGATCTGCCTGTCTCTGCCTCCCAAAATGCTGAGCCACGGTGTTATAGGCGTGAGCCACTGTGCCCGGCCAGTTTTTCTTTTATTCTCTCTCCTCTTCTTTCATTTCTCAAAGGCATCTCAAACTCAGTGGACCCCAAACCAAAGTCAAACTCCATCAGAATATCCTGCTACTTCCAACCTTAATATATATCTTAAATCACAGTTTCTTACTACATGCAACTTTCTGGTTCAAACTACCACGATCCCTCACTTGAACTGAGAATTGGTTTTCCTGCTCCTTATTTTTTTATCATAAATTATTTCAAATAAACCATGTGTGACTTTATACTTTTTACTACATAAAAAGAATAAAGATCTGCCAGGTGTGGTGGCTCACGCCTCTAATCCCAGCACTTTGGGAGGCCGAGGCGGGAGTGTCACTTGAGGTCAGGAGTTCGATACCAGCCTGACCAACATGGTGAAACCTCGTTTCCACCAAAAACGCAAAATTAGCTGGGTGTCGCGGCGTGCACCCGTAGTCCCAACTACTTCAGAGCCTGAGGCAGGAGAATTGCTTGAACCCAGGAAGTCGGAGGTTGCAGTGAGCTGAGTTCATGCCATTGCACTCCATCTGGGTAACAAGAGTGAAACTCTGTCAAAAAAAAAAAAAAAAAGATATGAAGGGGTTATATACTTAAACATATAATTGCTTTAAGTGTTTGCCATTCACAGTTCCCATGCATGCCAGCAGCTTCTTACTGCAAACACCTGGGACTTGCTATAGAGCAGCTGGAGCACGTTCCACCCACACACAGGACAGGGAGCTGACAACCAAGGAGTGGAGGATCAATACTCCAGCTTTCTCCCCTCCGTTTCCCTGTATCTCAGCAGTATGGAGCTTGTTACCGATGAGAACCTGCTCACTGACTTTAAACTGGTTTTCTCACCTTCTCAGTTCCATTTCTCCATACCTCAATTGATGCTTTCTGGTAAGACCTAGAAAATAAACTCTTTTCACTGAAATTTCAGTCTTGGAATCTGCTTTGGCTTCCCCAATCTAAACAGAAATATATTCATTTTCTCATCACTGGAATTCCAGGTTGTTTTTAATTTTTCACTGTTACAAACAAGGCTGCAACATTTGTCTACAAACCTCTAGATATACACGTAGGAAGCTTTCGGTATTTCCTACTAGTGAAACTGCTCAGTTGGAGGGTACGTGCATCTTCATCTTTAATAAATACTACCGACATTTGAAAAGCCCGACAATGTCAAGGACTGGCCAGAGTCCCATGTGCGATGGGTGTGGAATGGCAGCTCACTGTAGCAGGTGCGGGGACTCAGTTGGGGTCTTGGAGAGGCACTTAGTTATAGCAAGAATGTTTCATAAATGGTATCTGATACAGTCAAGATTAGTGCGGAATAAAAACACGTTGCTTAGAAATAATTATTCATAGATCTAAGGTCAACAAGTCTTTTTCTTCTCATGTAAAAATATATAATTTTTTTTTCCAGAGGGAGGGGAACAACTTAAAATAAACCAGAAAATACCTTCACATTAATCATGCTTCTTATATACTTCAAATTTGAACTTAATGTCTTTCTCCTCCTGGACATCAGAGAGAACACCTGGGTATTCTGGCAGAAGTTTATATTTCTCCAAATCAATTTCTGGAAAAAAAAAAAGTGTCATTTTCAAAGTCCCGCATGATCCTTGTCACAAATAGTTTAAGATGGTTTGGGTGATTCACGGCTTCCTTATAAACAAAACTGCCACCAACTATCCAAATCATCTCTACTGTATTTGCTAATTCTGGTTGTTCAGTAAGTTTTAAGATATCATCCAGACTTCTGGCAAGAGAATGAGCTCCTTGTGGAGATCTCTTGAGTTCTCTGCTGATAATTAAATTAATTCTATCCTTTAAAGATCGATTCTTCTCAGGAATGGAGAACCGGATCTTCCTACACATAACACCAGATTCTGTTTACCTTCTAGTGAAAAGTTTGTGTCATTCTCTGGAAATACCTAAATTCATTCCTGAGTGGCGACCAGGGCAGGTGCCCGTTCTTGCCAATGCCCATGTTCTGGGGCACAGCGACGATGCAGTTTAGCAAATGAACCATGACAGCAGCGGTGAGCACCTCCGAGCCCGCTCGCTACACCAGAACGCGCGGCCAACATTGGCCTGAAGATTTTTACTTTGAACCTGGAGGATGAGCAATGACATCTCTCCACCTCAAAGCTCGTCCTGAGCAGTCACCTCCTGGGAGCAGGAGCAGCGCAGCTGCGCCACCTGGTGGTCCTTGCGCTTCCTTTTGCAGATCACTCACAGCCCTGAGGTCCTCCTCTCCTTTCCATGCACCTGGGATTTCTTCACTGGACACCAGCCTGTGTCAAGTTTCCTGTAAAGCAAAAGAAGCGCACAGGGCTTGCTCATGGAGTCCCTGCACAAAGTGGCCGTGGGGGCTGCGATGGACACTGCATGGGCACAGCAATTGAGTTGCCCCTCACCAGGGCTGACCTGGCAGCTGCCACTGCTGAGGGCCCAGCCAACCAAAAGCAGTTGGTTTTTTTTGGATGGAGAAATAAAACAGGCAATGGCAATTAAGAATAAAATAACATTATGATAAATAAACATGCCACTAAAGATATAGTAGAGGTTTAAATAATTTTGAGACTATGAACAAGATTATGTCAATGGGGAGAACTCATTACAAGTAAAGAAGTTAAAATGGTTGTAAAACTTTATTTCCCTTCTGGAATATCCAGACTGTTTTACAGATAAGTTCTACCAAAACTTTGAAGAAGTCTACTGAATTTATACATAATATTCAAGAGAATGAGGAAACATAGAGAAAGCCAGTAAACTCATTATTGCTTATGTATAAATAACATTGATTCTAAAGTCAGCTAGGGAATACATAAGAGAAAAGCATGATAGGATAATCACTTCGAAGCAATCAGAGGTAAAAACACTGAGAAAAACAGTACTAGACTGTGTCCACCAATGAGCTATAAATAAATTAAATATCCTGCCCAGGTTACTCATCCCCAGGATACAAGAATATTTAAACTTTAAATCTGTAATGCTTTTTATCACTTAATTAAAGAATAAAAGACAGAGATAATCACATTTTGTTAGATGCAGAAATTACTGCAGATGAAATTCAACACTCCATCTCACCCACAGTTTTTCACTTATCTCCACTTCTAAGAACTTGTGTTCAGTACTCGCTTTGGCAGCACATATATTAAAATTGGAAAGATACAGAGAAGATCAGCA
>NW_012101351.1:28779-30387 GCF_000951045.1 Mandrillus leucophaeus | reverse complement strand
CTACTCAACACAGTATTGGAAGTTCTGGTCAGGGCAATCAGGTAAGAGAAAGAAAGGATATTCAAACAGGAAGAGAGGAAGTCAAATTGTCTTTGTTTGCAAATCACGTGATCCTGTATCTAGAAAACCCCACTGTTTCAGCTGAAAAGCTTCTTAAGCTGATAAGCAACTTCAGTAAAGTCTCAGGATACAAAAACAATGGCAGAAGTCACAAGCATTCCTGTACAACAATAGACAAGCAGAGAGTCAAATCGTGAATAAACTTCTATTCACAATTGCTACAAACAGAATAAGATGCCTAGGAATACAGATCACAAAGGAATTGAAGAATCTCTTCAAGGAGAACTACAAATTGCTGCTCAAGTAAATCAGAGAGGACACAAAAAAATGGAAAAACACTCCATGCTCGTGGATAGAAAGAATCAATTTCGTGAAAATGGTCATATTGCCCAAAATAATTTATAGATTCAATACTATTCTCATTAAACTACCATTGGTATTTTTCACAGAATTAGAAGAAATGATTTTAAAATTCATATAGAACCAAAAAGAGCTTTATGGTCAAGACAATTTTAAGCAAAAAGAACAAAGCTGGTGGCATCCTGCTACTTGACTTCAAACTATACTACAAAGCTACAGTAACCAAAACAGCATGGTACTGGTACAAAAACAGATGCATAGACCAATGGAATAGAATAGAGAACTCGGATATAAGGCCACACATCTACAACTATGAGACTTCAGTGACCACACACAATAAAGAATACAATCTATATAAAAATAGTTTAGAAAATGTAATTTTCACAGTTACCATTGACATTGAAAATGTCTAGTTTTCAACTTCAAAAAACATGAGTTATGCATGTATGAAAGTATGACTCATTCACAGGAAAAACAATGGAAAGAAATTGTTCCTGAAGAAGAGTGGACTGACTTACTAGACAAAGACTTTCAATCAACTGTCTTAAACATAGTCAAAGAGCTAAAGGAAACCATGGACAAATAACTAAAGAAAATCAGGAGAACTACATTTCACTAAATAGCAGAAATCAATAAATAATTGTGAAAAGGAAGCAAATGGAAATCTGGAACTGAAATGTAAGGAAGTAAAATGGAAAATTCACTGGAAGGCTTCAAAAGCAGATTTTAGTTTGCAGAATGAAGAATCAGGAAACTCAAACATAGGCCAATTGAAATTGCCCATTTGAGGAGCAGAAGGGAAAAAGTATGGAGAAAAATGAACAGAAGAGATCTGAGAGACAACATCAAGTATATACATTTTGGGTGTCCCCAAAAGAGAGAAGGAAGAAGAGGGAAGAAAGAGTATTTAAAGAAATAATGACCCCAAACTTTGAAAATTTTATTAAAAACATGAATCTGGGTATCCAGCACACTGAAACATTTAAAGTAGCAGCAATTCAAAGATGTCCACACTGAGAAACATTATAATGAAACTGTCAAAACACAAAGACAAACAGAGTATCTTGAAAACAAGAAGATAAGGGACTCATCCAGTACAAGGATCCTCCATGAGATTAACCACCAAATCTTCTTCAGAAACTATGGAGTTCAGAAGACATTGGCATGACAAACTTAAAGTTCAGAAAG
>NW_012101351.1:28343-28724 GCF_000951045.1 Mandrillus leucophaeus | reverse complement strand
AAAAGCTGATGGCACTTGTCTCTGGTAAACCTATTCTACAATTAATGCTAAAAGGAATGCTTCACACTGAAATAAAAGGACATTAGATAGCAACTGGAAGCCATATGAAGCAAAGAAGTACACAACTAAAAGTAACTTCATAGGTAAATAGAAAAGCAAGTATTTTTTGGGGGGTGGTAATTTGTAACTCCCTTTTTGTTTTCTCTATTTAATTTAAAAGAAAATGCCCATCAACTGATGAATGGATAAACAACATGTAATCTCTTCTGCAATGGAATGTTATATTACCATAAAAGGAATAATGTACTGATACATGCTACAACTTGGATGAACCTTGAAAACATGTCAAATGAAAGAAGCCAGTCACAAAAGGCCATATAT
>NW_012101351.1:27299-28058 GCF_000951045.1 Mandrillus leucophaeus | reverse complement strand
TGTGTATTTTATCACAACTGAAAAGAGGCTGGCAAATATATTCCAAGTTTGCTTGGGAATCTGCCCATCTGTCTTTTCCCCTCATGATTTCATCTACTATTCAGAGCTCACCCTTGCTCTTCTGCAAGTAGAAAGCTTCCTTTTCAGAACACGGTCCAAGATTAGCCAGGTCCAAACCCCAAAATGACTTTCTGTCTTGGATCCAAACGCTCAGATGCAACTCTGGGGCTAACTTCAGGGGAAGTTAGGAGATTATCCAAATAAGATGATTCACTGGGAGAAAGAATGTTTGGCTTTAATGTTAGGGAAGTTATGTTTGCATTTCTAAAAAGGATCCTGCTTACCAGTGAATATATGGTTTTTGTCTGTGCAGGATGGAGTTCTCAGCAGAGGAATGAAAGACAGCCCTAGGAATATGATACACCTCATGGGTAGCTGACTGACCCACACATCTGTCACCCCCAGTTGAAGGAAACAGCTAGACTCTACCCTTCGCCGATCCTTCAGTTGTATTCCGCTGGACATGGACCCTCTACAAGTGTGGACATTCCTGGATCTCAGTTGTTCTTCTTGCTGTTGAGGAGTCTCCACTGGTGTGGCTCATGCCTAGGTGGGCTCTGCAGGAGGCTGAATGTCTCTTAATTCTCAAGGCTGACATTCAGTGAACCCAGAAAAAGCCTCGAAGTTCACGGGGGCTCACATTTTCATCTATGAAATGGAAGAATCCATCTCCCTCTTTCAGGTGTAGTGGTAATTATA
>NW_012101351.1:26141-26751 GCF_000951045.1 Mandrillus leucophaeus | reverse complement strand
TCTTTTCTCTGGTGGAGCACTCAGTAGGCATTTCTGCCCTTTGGGTTCAAATGAGAAAGTAGCTTTAGCTTGAGGCAGAAAGAAGATTGTGAATACTATTATTATTATTATTATTATAGAGATAAGGTCTTGATATGTTGCCTAGGCTGGAGTGCAGTGACTATTCACAGCTGTGATCATAGATTCTTATGATCATAGATCATAGATCATAGATCTACATTCTTGAACTTCTGGGCTCTATTAATGTTCCTGCCTCAGCCTCCTGAGTAGCTGGGACTACAGGTGCATGTCACCATGTCTGGCCTCATTTCATTGTTATTTTATTTCAAATGTTTTCTTTTAAACGTTAAAATATATGTTTTTATATTGGAAAAGTGAAACCCTATTTGATCACAGAAGACTTTAAAATGCACAGACAGAAACATGACCTAGGCCTTTCTTTAAAAAATCACTGCTATCATATTGTTGAACCTTTGTAGACTGCAGTGCAAATGGTGGTCCCTGGAGTTGTCTTGTGCAGTGGTGCTCATTTTCATTTTGTTATTTTCTGTATATATATATTTATATATGCTATCATTTTACAAAGTTGCATTCATATGTTATGGGTTAT
>NW_012101351.1:22849-25349 GCF_000951045.1 Mandrillus leucophaeus | reverse complement strand
GTGTTCGCCAGGATGGTCTCGATCTCCTGACCTCGTGATCCGCCCGTCTCCGCCTCCCAAAGTGCTGGGATTACAGGCTTGAGCCACCGCGCCCGGCCAACTCATTCTTAAAATTCTGTTCCAGTGTCCCTGTGCCCCAGCAAGCTAGTCTGGGCATGGTCTGAGTCCTGGTGGGTCAAGGACAGCTGGCTCAGCTGGGGTGCACTGTGCCTTGGTGGGTCAGCAGCCCACAATGGTGCTGGGTTTATGGGCACCAAGCCCATTCGGGAGTTGCACACACTGAGTCGGGCTCCAGTGGCCCCCAGGCTTCTAAGGGACACTCTCCCCCTGCTAGTGCCAAGCTAAGCTGTGGGGAGCAGCATGCCTGTTCACGCTGCCTGACAAACTGCAGCCCCAGCCCCTGTCACAGACACCCTGGCCTGTACCCTAGTGCTTTTCATGGCTGTGGCCATTCAGGCGCTACTTCAGATCCCCTAGGACTGGGAGCAGCCTGTCGGGGGGAGACCAGCAGGATGTCTATGGAAGGCTGCTTCATGCTACAGGAGCAGAGTTAAGTCTTTGGTACAGAGACTGGTTGGCAAAGTTGAAAATGTTGCCCCAGGCCCTTTTGGGGATTATTTACCAGCCCCTCGTTTGAGTGTTGTCTGGCAGGACCCCAGGCTGTGGGAGCCGATCCTCCCTCACTCAAGGCCTGCTGCAGCCTCCCGCTGAGGTTTTGAAATCAGCAGGAGCAGTTGTTCTTTGGCATCAGGGACACCGCAGGGCTGAGTTGCTCCCTGCCTGGAGGTGGTCCCATGGGGCCCGCTGTCTGGGCCAAGGATGGTGCAGAGCTGGTGTCCTCAAAATGCATCCTGGTGGAGCCCCAGCAGCTGCAGGTGCTGACTGCCTCTCACAAGGACCCTGGGGACCTGCAGCTGCAGCGACTCACCCAGCAGGAGTGGTGCCACTCAGTGTGCACATGACAGATGCTCCATCCTCAGGAGATGACAAAGATGGGGAGGACAAGGCTGAAGACACAGGTGCATAATCTCCTACTCACCTCATCTGGCATATTAGAAACCTGTCCTCGGCTCATGCACAAATCCACCTTTGGGTGGCCACAGGCTCCAGCTTACTACAAAGACCAAGTGTACTCCATGTAACCAACACACCCCAGCTTCTTCCCACCTCCAGTCATCTCACCGTATGTGACATGGTGCCAGCAGTGGGGGCCTGAGCCCTTGAGTAGACTGTCTCAGTTCAAATTCCAGCTCCACAACTTACTGCTGTGTGACCTTGACCAAGTCACTTAACCTCTCTGTGCTTCACGAGCTTCCATTGTAAATGTGTGTGTTCACATATGCCAAGTACCCAGATAGATGCCTTGCAGATGGCAGCACCCCCCACAGAAGTGGTAGCTGCTATTATTGCCTTATGAAAACAGTGGAGATGTCACCCATCAGGGCTAGAGACAATTTGGGAAATCCTGATCTGCTTCTGGTTTCAGGTGGCGAATCCTGTAGGACCAGCAGGCACACGGCTGCCTCAGTGCAGCTGGCACAGGGCATCGCCAGCCCAGAGCAACTCAGAGCTCAGAACACTCTGGGGTCCGAAGTTCAAGCTGCTGTGGCTCAACTGTGGCGTCAGTCATAGAGTGTGGACCCCTCCCTATGGAGTCTCCCAGGCTCAAATTCTTCCCTCAACTCTGGAAATGCAAATCCAATACGGACCTCACGGAGAGGTTCTGAAGGTTAAGGAAGAGACACGTGAAAAGTGCCTGGTGGACACCAGGGATGCCAGTGTGGCTGGGGGACAATGGTGAGGCACAGTGGAGGGGCAGGTGCCCCCTCCTCAGTATGTCTCCCCCAGGCCCTGTGAGGACAGGTGGAGGCTCTCTCCAGGCTCTCACCCGGCCCCGCCCCAGCGTGTCTCCAGGTTCCTCTCAGCCCTGGTTACCACCAGCCCTGCAGTCAATCCCTGAGCTGGGAAGGGGCCCTTGAATGTACCCTGTCCTGCATCACAGTGTCGTCCACTCAGGCTCACATTGCCACTAGGCCGCTTGGCAGCCACTTGGCAGCCAAGGGATGGGGCCACGTTTTGTACTTTCTGAAACACGGCTTCCCCTTCAAGTGCGGGTGATGACAGCGCCACACAGAACCAGTGTTACTGCCTATCCTCATGGAGCATAATTTTCCAGTTTTCCAACCCTCAATGTGCAAGAGAGCATGGCGTCCACCAGAGGGCATGAGGTCACCAGTCACAGGGGCAACCAACAGGCAGAGACACCAGAAAACGACCCAGCAGGGAAGCGCAGGTCTTCACTGAGGGTGGAACCCACAGATCTGACCGTCTTCAAGCACATTAGAGAGATGCCGTGAGGAGCAGCTGAGCCAGAGAGACTTATTTGCCTCCTCAAAAAGCATCAAATTATGTAACATAACACTTTAAAATTTTCTATCAACACAAAACTAATCTGGGCGCTGTGACTTCTGGTGAGTCACTGGGACAGACGGCATTGTCA
>NW_012101351.1:11948-18310 GCF_000951045.1 Mandrillus leucophaeus | reverse complement strand
TCTATAAGTTGTCTATAGCTGTATAATAAATAACGTAAAGTTCGACAGCCGAAAACAACAAATAGTTATCATCTCCCACAGTTTCCAGTGGTCAGGAATCTGGGAGAGATTTCCTTGAGTGCTTCTGGGTCAGGACCTCTTACAAAGTTCATTGGGGGACACACCTTTCATAGAATATGGGGAGGGAGCCAGAGAACCCTGATAAAAGTGGCAGGCCCGGATGCAAGGCTGACTCCAGTGCTGGACAAAAGGAGAGAAGGTTTGTTGGACGCATCCTAGACCACAGGTAATCTAAGGAGACTTGAGCAAGGCCATGGAGGAGTCCTCTGGCCATAGATGGCCAATAGAGGAGTCCCCTGTTGTCCAGGAATGGCCTGCCTTAGTGTCCGTGCTGTTACCTGTCAGTGGCTGGGAACTGCCTATGAGAAGCAGGGCCTCTGCACCAATGCTGCTGAGGATGTCAGAGCACAAGAGCGAGGCCTTGGGAAATTACCTGGGAGAGTGGCTCAAACCTTCCTCCTGAGGGGTCTGGGCCTTTGGAAATCAAACTCTCTCAGACTGGGTTGTTGGATGATTCTGCTCACATTTGCAATGGGACAAGGGGAAGAGGAGGCCCCCTAGTGAACCTGTGGATTCCACACAAACTCCTCCTGCTCCATATTGTGTAACAGCAGCCCTGCCTCGTCCTGGGGATCCGGGTCTGTCACCTCTGCCTGGAGAGGAGAGGGGTGCTCTTCTCCTCTGCTTGTCTCTGGGCCCAAATTGTCCAGACTTCCCTGGAAGCAACTGCAATGTGTAGCTCAATGGGCTCTTGTTTGTCCCCTTGTCCGAGTGTCTCCCTGTGGAAAACCAGGACCTCCTATACTACAAAGCCCAGACTTGGGAGATAAGAAGTGCGAGTTCCACAGCGGGTGAATATAAGAGATGGGACATGGAGCCACGCCCTCTTCCATTCCTTGGTTTCTGAACCCAAGTTTCTTCCTACTGAGAATACAGCACCGTAGTGATGTCTCTGATTCAATAAATGCACTGTGTCCTGAAAGATGGCACCCATTCGTCAGTGTTTCCTCCAGGCTGGTTCTGAGTTGTGCCTGTTGAAGGCCTGTCCATGGTTCTGTGTGGCCTGTAGCCCCTGCATGGTGCAGATGGTGACAGGATCAGTGGATCCCCTGGTCATGGCCCATGCTGCACCTACTTCCATTTCCCTGCGAGGTGGGTCCCCCAGGAAGACACTGTGCTGGCAGTAATTCCAAACCTGTGGATCAGGAATGTCCGCAGCTCCTGGATAGTGGTGCTGGCGGAGAGTCTGAGAATAGGGGAAAACAAGCCTACCCATGGAGGAAGTGTCTATCCCTGGGAGGATGAACCCCTGGCCCTTCTATGATGAGGCTCAATGTGGTCAATGTGTCACTTAGTGGCTATTTGATCACCTAAAGAAATAGCGCCCTAGCAGGGCTCATCAGGGCCTATCACGGCCCTCTAATCCTGACAAGCTGCATATTCAGAGGCAGCAGCAACTACATCAGCCTTGGCTGGTGGGAGTCAGTGCTGTGCTGCGCATTGTAGCCTCCAAATATGAGGCTATCTATGGGTCCAGCAGCACTGACTTGCACCTGCCACGGCAGTCGGATGACCTGGCAGGATGGGCACGTGAAGGGAGCTAGTGTGGTTCCTGCATGCACGCCCCCATCCTGCCAGGTCTGAGCGACCCACAGTGAAGGCTGGCTAACTTGCATTTGTCCGCTTGGTTGTTCACTGACACCTCATGGGCAGGTATTTTCTGCGTGGATGGGGTGTTAACCTGGGGTTCAGGGTCAATCCACATGGACCATTTCCATCTCATGATGGACACTGTTGGGCCCATCCAATGTACGACACTGTAGATCACACAGAAGCCAATTCATATAAGCAGCTGGAATCACATGGTTCTCAGTGTCCCATGGTGAAGAATTCTATCTGATCAGGGCCAGTAACACTAATGTTGTTTCTAGAAGGAGGCATATGTCTCTGCTGTGGATGACATGATCTTACTCCAGAATCCAGGGCCCTCCACTGTGACTTTCCCCCAATGCTTGGTTCAGCTCCATCCTGCATCTTTCCCCACCCCTGCCACCTCCAGCACCAGGGGGACTGAGGGACGGTGGCTGCCTGCACCACAGCCTGGATCTGCTGCAGGGTCCTTTCCTGTGTGGGCTCTACTTGAAGCTGGCATCCTCATATGTCACCAAAAATGTGGCCAAAATGATATACCTCGATATGGAATGTAGTGTTGTCAGAACCCGAAGAGATTCACCAGGCAGTGTGCTTCTCTCTCTTTTTTGTTTTTTCAGTGAAGGTGAAAGATGCAACCGGTTTTTTTTGTTGTTGTTGTTGTTTTTCTGTTCTGCTTTGTTTTCACTTGGAAGAAATTTCCCTGCATGCCCCTAGCCACCACACCCATAAAATTTCACTGCAGTGGCCACTCCTGAGTTCTGTAAGATTTGTCCTCCTCTTTCTGGGGTGCGTGTGTTTTACCAAGGCCTCCAGCATACTTTCCACCTTCTTTCCCATCCATCCCAATCTATGATGTTGCCAATGAAATGAACAGATTGAATATTCTGTAGAATGTTCGGAATCTCTTAAGACTCTGTTATAGATGGCAGGAGAGTTCTAATAGCACTCAGGGAAACTGTAAATAAATATGATATGAATGTGAATAACTCCATATCCACTTTCTAATTGGAAAGGAAAGCACTCAGCAAATCCCCGGCTGCACACATTGGCCTGCAGCCTTGTTAACCTCCGCTAGCAGTGATATCCGGCAAGCATGGCAGCTGCAATCAAGACTGCCACTAGGTCAAGTCTGAAGTAATCCTGTTCATTCTTTAGACCCCATCAGACTTCAGCAAGGACAGAATACACAGAGATAACAGGCAACCCCAGCACCACCCCACTTCCTACAGCTCTCTAATGGTGGTGCTACCCCCACAATACTTGCAGTAACCTCCACAAGACCTGCCTGGGATGTCATATCACTTCCGATTCAGTTGAGAAGGGGGCAGTTTCAGAGGCTTCTCTTTGGCCTTCAGCCCAATAAGAGTCCTTACTCCACAGGTGAGGGATCCAGTGTGGGGGTGACTCCAGCTGCCAGTGCATGAAGACCAATTATGCACTCAGGAAATAAGGAAATAAACAGGGCTGGGACTACGGGATTATGAGCTATAATGTGTCCCGGCCTCTGGAAGCCCCTCTGTGATGGGACATGATGGTGCTGTGGGAATCTGGGCATCAATGTCAGCTCACACCCAATGTCAATCCTCCCCCAAATTCTGCCTATTTCCCTTTCCCAGTGTACAGTCTCCTGAGTAAATGGCTGTAGGTTCCTTTGCAGAAAAGATCAGGGAATTGAGTCAGCATACACTTCCATGCTGTTCCAGGGTCTTCCTCCTACGGATATGGACTCCTCCTGTCACTGGGATGTGAATCTGAAAGTTGGCTGAGGTCTGGGCATTGAGAATGGATTATGATTTTTTATTGTGTCAACCACCCTCAGCCTCCTGCTCCTGAATTCTTGCTTTCTTTCCATAGATATCAAGCAGTGCCCTTGCTGGCTGCCCTTCTGTTCTGAACCTGAGACACTGCCCTCTATTAACCTTCCCCACACTCCCTGCAGGTCAAGCACAAACTTGGCTGCTCTGTTGGGGTTGTCATGGTAACTGTGCCCTCTGACTTTTGCAGGTCACTGCCACCACTTGATCTCTATCTTTTCAGGGCCACATCCTCAAACAGATAGTAACTAGCCCAACTCTGGGATCACATTTCCTATCATCATCCCCACCCTACAGAGGACAGAACCCCGACACTTCTTAGTGATGCAGGTCTCTCTCACCAGCACGTTCATGAGGGCTCTGGTACAAGGTGTGCCCTCTGGGCCTTCTGGTGGGACATGACCCTGATGGGCCTCTGGCCTCACATAATGGCTCCATCCACACCTCGACTTTCCTCAGCCTTCTTATTTCATCCTCTGCATGTTCCAGGGCAACGAAGTTGTGGTTAACATGTTGAGAGTTGGGCATTACTTTTTCCAGTCTACATAGAGCCACCCAGCAGTGAGCGTGCCTCATGCCCTGGAGTCCCGGATAAACCCATGTCCTGAGAAACTGCCCTCAAGCCAAAGGATTTTTATTCATCCAGCCTGACATTGTGATGCTTTGATCAAACACCCTCACATTCCAATCCCGGACGTGCTCCGTGGGCTCCTACAAGGCCATGCCGGCTGGTTCCTGCAGAGCTCCTCAGAGGGATTCCCGCTGCATCAGAGAGGGGAGGCTTCTGCAGCATCTTCCAGTACAGGAAGCGGGAAGTATTACCAGAGAAAGCCGAGCCTCCCCTGCATGCCAGAGGGTCCTGGAGGACACCCATCGGATAACTCGGTTCCAGTTTGCAGAATCTCAGGTTTCCCCAGCATAGCCCTGACTTTCCCACAATAGGCGTGCCTTGGCTGAGTGTCAAACATCTCTGGAGCGCTGTGACCCTCACAATGATGTCTTCAGCTGCTATTCCATGCTACCTGCCCTTCCTCTAGCGGAGATAAAGGACTGTCCATGAGACACTGCAGAGGCACTCAAACATAGCCACCGACTGCTGTTAACAATCCTCAGATTCTCATTCTCCTTTTATAGGACACTAACACGGCCGAGTAGTATTCAGTCAACTTCACTGTCTTTGTAGGTTTCCCTCTCACCCTGTTGTTATTGTACAGAGGCTTCTATCATCACAGCTGCCAGAGCTTCCCCTAACCAGGGCATCTTCTCAGGTCAGCACTGGGCAGACCCACAGTTGCTTGGCGGCACCTTGTGCTATGCCCTTTCTGTGTCCTCCACCAACCCAGATGGCATCCTCTTGGCCAGCCAGGCAGTGGGTGAGCTCATCCCAAATCCCCATGCTTTGGCCTGTGTTTTTGGAACACTCCTGATACCACTCTTGTTAGCGTCCCCGGAGAAGACCCTAATGTAGTATTGGATGTGCAAGAATTTATTAGGGGAAATGCTTGTGACAGAAATTAGGGAGGAAGATAGAAAACGCTGGGAGAGCCATCAAAGGGTGATGCAACTCTAAACTCCAGTGAAGGAGAGAGGGAGGGAGAGTCTGCTGGAAGCACCCTGGACCCACTGCAGGCTAAGGGAAGTTCAGTAAGGGGATCAGGGAGTCCTGGAGCTCATTCGGCCTTCAGTGGAGGAAAGGTCCTGCCTTAATTTCCCTGCTGTTCTCAACCTTGTCGGGAGGAAGCCTATGGGAACATGGTTTCAGAGCAAATGTGGCAATAGGCTTCAGGCTAGAATAGCTGGGACCATCATCAGTTACACTTCCCCCAGCTGAGGGCCTCAGATGTGCATTCCTGTGACTGCCACAGTGGTCCAGTGGAGAGAGAAAAAATGATGATGATGAAAGAGAAAAAAAGAATGGACTGATGAATTATTATCTTTAAGTAGATGAGATAGGATGCGTTTTGGACACCGGCAGAGGAACTGGCCCTGGCTGGGACTAGGTCAACCTACAACAACTGTCTATGTGGTGGAAGGCCCATCAAGTGGCACAGCTGCAAATGCACGAGCTGATGGTGGTGGAATCTGTGAAATTGTCTTCTAATGTGTCCACTTCTCTCAGTGAGGTAGGAAGCAAGGTCATCAGCGGAAGTAAGAATGGGGAAAGAGGGTTGGATGTGTGAGCACAGAGAGAAGGTGTGTAAGAGTCACCCAGGCCAGGAGGAGGCTGAGGGTGAGCTATGCAGGGAGAGGGTGATTGCTGAACGTGGTAGGGGCTCCCCAAGAGGTTTGGGTGGTGAAGGTAGAGAGAACAGTCAGTGTGCTGTGTGCTGCTCTCCAGCCTCCTGCATCTCATGGTGGCAGGTGAATGTAGGCAGAGGTGGAATTCTCCAGCTGTGTAGTTTTGACAAGTAAGTGTGACAACGCAAGGGAGAGACAAGGGAGGGATGGAATTTATCTACCGTAGAATTCAAAATGGGTGAGGAGGGAGGAGAGGACACCCAAGGCTCAGGGACAATGGGTAGATGGCAGGATCACTAGATTGAGAATCCCGGGGTGGGGGGTGCCGGGGGATGAAAGGATTGCTGAAATTGATGTACTACCGGGTGGACACCAAGCCTGAAAAACAGGTACATATAGAATGAATTATTTGCTGATCTCAAATTACAACATATGATAAAATGATAGTATCTGTGTCCTCAGAGCCTGTGGCCACCCTGCAAGGGAATGAGTGGGAAGACGGTCAGAGAGTGGGAAGTGTGAGACTGAGAGTATTTAAGGACTGGGGTTCTTGGCCATGATGAGGCCTAGATGACAAGGGCACAGGGCCCAGGCACA
>NW_012101351.1:3622-5583 GCF_000951045.1 Mandrillus leucophaeus | reverse complement strand
CTACCATAGAATTCAAAATGGGTGAGGAGGGAGGAGAGGACACCCAAGGCTCAGGGACAATGGGTAGATGGCAGGATCACTAGATTGAGAATCCCAGGGTGGGGGGTGCTGGGGGATCAAAGGATTGCTGAAATTGATGTACTACAGGGTGGACACCAAGCCTGAAAAACAGGTACACATAGAATGAATTAATTGCTGATATGAAATTACAACATATGATAAAATGATAGTATCTGTGTCCTCAGAGCCTGTGGCCACCCTGCAAGGGGATGAGTGGGAAGACGATCAGAGAGTGGGAAGTGTGAGACTGAGAGTATTTAAGGACTGGGGTTCTTGGCCATGATGAGGCCTAGATGACAAGGGCACAGGGCCCAGGCACAGCAGAGGAGAAGGTCATGGAGGAGAGGAGTTTTAGGATCTCAGATGCCAGGGAGTGAGGGCATGCTCTCTGCTGTATGGGTGTCTATTGCTGTCATAAAATTACCACAAGCCGAGTGGCTTTAAGCAGCGCCTCTTTGTCATGTCACAGATGTGTGGTTTGCAAGTCCAGTCTCATAGGGCTAAGATCAAGGTATGGGCAGGTCTGTGTTCCTTCCTGGAGACTCTGGGGAAAAATCCACTCCCAAGTTTATTCAGGCTGTTAGCTGAATTCACTTCCTTGCAGATAGGACTGAGGTCACTGTTTCTTTTCTGACTGTCATTTGAGAGCAACACTTAGCTCCTAGCGCCTTGTCTTGCATCCTTACACGTGGCCCCTGTGGCACATCCAAAGCCCCCGCTTGGAACCTCTGACTTCCTCTCCTGTGTCTCCTCTTCCTCCCTCTTCTGCAACATCTCTGACTCCAGCCAGAGTAGACTCTGTGCTTTTAATGGCTCATGTGATGTAATTGGGCCCATGTAAATAGTCCAGGAGAATCTCCCTATTTTAAGGTCCTTAATCTTCTTTACATGAGTAATGTCCCTTTTGTCATGTAATGCAACCTGTTCACAGGTTCTAAAGATTGAGGCTGGACTTCTTTGGGGACCATTACTCAGCCGACCACATCTGCATATGTTGAAGTCATCAATATCAAGGAGACAGCACTGCTGGAGAGGGAGCCAGTGACCCAGGAGCTACAAGTCAGGATTGAGAGAAATGGCCTGGGGCCCACAGGAAATGGCTACAATGAAGGGAGTGGGGCCCTAATCTGATGACAGTTTAGGGAGGTTTGGGAGGAGGGAGGCAGAAAGGTCTCAAAACCACAATGAGAAATGAATCCAAAGGTACAAGTCCCTGGGGAAAGTCCCCATGCGGGAGGACTTCTGAAAGGTCTGTGTCCTTCGGAAAACTCATGTTCCTGCTGGAGCTGCGAGATCAGGAACATCCTGAGAGAGGATGTGGAGGTTTTCCTGATCAAGGACTGAGAATTCCAGGGGGTGCAGTGGAAAGATTTCTGGAGTTGGGGTGGGAGGATGAGGGGGATAGAATAGGGTTGTGCAGGGTGTTTGGGGGACCCAGTGTGACTGACACAAACAGGGAAAGGGCATGAGGAGCTCAGTCCTGGTGGACTCGAGGCAGACGATGGTGCTGAGGCTGTGGGAGATGAGGGAGGAGGAGCAGGGGTGGCTCTCACCTGGGCTCTGTCCATGGAGGTGAGGACGGTGGAGTGGTTGGGTCTTAGTGCTGTCTGGACCTTTCTTGACCCCCTGATGACAGAATGGAGTACCTGAGGCAGGGGGATTCTTAGAGGATTGACTCTTGAACGTGAGGAACGGAAGTGAGCTCATTCCAGGTCTCAGGTCTACCCTGACACCTTCTGCAGGTGGTGTCACTTCTGGGTCCCACGTGTGACCCCAGCAAAGGAGCCCTCTTCTTCCCTGCTGAGGAGATGGAAGCTCAGGGGAGCTGTGCTCAGATAATGCCAATATGCGTGTTTACATCTTAGAATACTCTGTGGACATGGAGGTGTTGTTTCCAAATA
>NW_012101351.1:0-1502 GCF_000951045.1 Mandrillus leucophaeus | reverse complement strand
TAACATATTTTGAAAAGATTCTTCTAAACATTCCAAAGGTATTACAGGGGACATTTTCCTCCATTCCCAGACCCCAGGTCCTCTGCCAGAAACGAGCACGTGACCATGTCTCATGCATCCTTCCTGGAAAGCAGCTGTGCACGTGTTATTGTTGTTACATGAAGAAGGAGCACTGAAAAGAAAAGAAACAGAGGAAGAAAATAGTTCTTCTTTTCGGTTTTCCAGAGTGTTGTCATGAAGGGCTGGAGAGAGGGTTTGCAGGGAGGAGACAGAAACCTCAGGGACGGCACAAGGCTCCAGAGCTTCCCTCTCCTCTCATCGTTGTGGAGTCCCTTCCTGCCCAGAGGCTCCTTCACCCCCACTGATGCTCAGCCCCAGGTCAGCCATCTCTGCCTGATTTACAGCCCACTCCCCTCTTCTGCTCAGAGAATCTGAGAGCAGCGCGGTGGCGCCCCCCGTGTGGCCACAGGGCTAAGGATAGTAGCCCTGAGCTCCCACCTCACCTGCTCAGCCAAGACCTCCTCTGGGTCTCCCTGGGCTCCAGGCAGCAGGACAGGGGTCTGAACACAAGAGGATGCACCTACCCTAGGTCAGGGTTGGGATCAGCCGGGGTCTGTGTGGTTCTATTCATGTACGCTTTACTGTATTCCACTGATTTATGCCTATTTTATGCCAATATCACACTGCTTTTTATTACTAGAATTTATAGTAAATATTGAAATCACCCACTATGCATCCTCCAAATTTCTTCATTTAAAAAATTATTTTGGCTTTTCAAAGTTATTTTTATTTCCGTAGAAATGGTAGCTTCAGCTTGCCAATTTCTTTAAACATTTCTTTTAAAGCTCACCAGTGTTTTAATTCAAATTGCACTTAATTTAATAGTTCAATCTTGGAGAATTAATAACATTGGAGATCCCAGTTCTTGAATACACTACTTCTCTGT
The DNA here is from genome assembly GCF_000951045.1 of Mandrillus leucophaeus. NCBI lineage: Eukaryota > Metazoa > Chordata > Mammalia > Primates > Cercopithecidae > Mandrillus > Mandrillus leucophaeus. The sequence continues at coordinate 556 of NW_012101351.1, read as the reverse complement.
TTATTTCGATCATCTTTACTTGCTGTCAGTGCTGCCATGTAGATCTCAGTTTGCAAATCACAAACACAAAAAATTAATGTCTGAACATGGTATTACTTTAATAAATGTTTTATAAAAGGATTTTTAAATTTTTCGTTATTCTGATTTTACATTACTTATAGAGACTTTACTTCTGTGTAGGAGTTGTACCTTACAATTCTGATAAATTCACTTATTACTTCTGGAAGTTTTGTTTGCCTTAATATTTTCCACTTGCATAATATTGTCACCTGCAAACTAGGACATTTTACTTCTTTGTCATTTATAAGTCTTTCGTTTCTTTCTCTTGGCTTAATGCTCTGGCCAGGACCTCCAGGACAATATTTTTGCGGTTTTCTTGATCTTAGGTAGAGAGTGATCACTTTTCATCATAAAATATGATGTGAGTTGTAGGTTTTACATAGAAGCCCTTGATCAAATTGAAGAACTTGCCTACAATTCCTATTTACTGACAAATTTTGTCACAAATGAGTGTTACATTCTATTTTTCATTATTATTTTTTAACTTTTAGGTTCC
>NW_012101350.1:271159-273647 GCF_000951045.1 Mandrillus leucophaeus | reverse complement strand
CGCTGGGAGTTGGAGACTGGAGCTGTTCCTATTTGGCCATCTTGCCATCCCTCTGTGTGGCTTTCAAATACTTTCTCCCTGTGTGTACCTTGACTTTTCATCCTCCCAGCAAAGGTTTTATAGAGCAAAAGTTTTAAATTTTGATGAAGTAAAATTATTGAGTTTTTTATAGATTGTGTTTTTGGTATCAAATTTATCATGTTGTTCTTAGGACCTGTAATCCCTAGCTAGTCTTTCTTCTTCTCTTCTCTTTCTGGTCTTGCAATGTATATTTTGTAGGTAATGGACAGGGTTTTGTGCTGCACATAGTCAGCAGGAGGAATAGAGAAAAGTACGTCTAGTGTATCTTTTCAGAAGCAGAAATTAGTCTTTACCAATTTTAAGATAAATTCTCATGAAAGAAACTATATACTTAAAAAGAAGTCTGTGATTCTTTGATAAACCTTAAAACAACTTGCAGAGGAGTCAGGCTAAGAAGCTGCCTAGTCTCTCCTACATCCAATTTAAATATGGCCACAGAAAATAATACATGTCCAAGTTGTCAACCCAAGGATTACTAGAACTATGAAGAAGCTATTTTGTGTAGAAAAGAGTATCCATTTCTATTAATGGCATTTCAATTTCCCTTTACGGTGTTCTAGATGTTATGTGTATAATTTGGGGCTGATGTTATTAAGAAGTAAGCCTTACTATCCACATGCTTGCTTACTTCTTAAATAGTGACTTTTGAAGACACACGTTGATAATGGAGACGATTTGGTAAGAACCTGATTTTTAGAATTGCCTTATAGAAGGTTACCTATTGAATATCAGTATTGGCCAGGCATGGGGGCTCATGTCTGTAATCCGAGAACTTTGGAAGACCAAGGCAGGTGGATCATGAGGTCAGGAGTTCAAGATCAGCCTAGCCAAGATGGTGAAACCCCATCTTTACTAAAAATACACAAATTAGCTGGGTGTAGTGGCAGGCACCTGTAACCCCAGCTAATTAGGAGGCTGAGGCAGGAGAACTGATCGAACCAGGACGGCAGAGGTTGCAGTGAGCCGAGAGTGAACCACCACACTCCAGCCTAGGTGACAGAGTGAGACTATGTTTCAAAAAAAGAAAAAAAGAAAATCAGCATTGAACTGACACAAGTGAGCAGGAAAATTCTCCTGGCATTTATATATTACAGTAGTCATCCTTATGCTAAGTATCACAATATCTTCAGTAAATATTACAGTTAGTAGCCATTTAATTCTATAATTCTCTCTCTGTTTTTGCTAATAAATATGAAGCTCCAGAAAGTTGATGAGCACAGTAGCAAAATAGCAAGCATAGTTTTTTTAAAATTCTGATGTTTTCTGTCTCAGTAGTGTTTAAATTTTCTTGCAATGTTTTCTATTTCTTTTATGAAGTAAGTAGGGTTTCTTCCCCAAAGACTATATATATGAAGCATTCAACTCACTTTTCTTAACCATGTAAGCGAAGGTGCAAGTAAATCTGTGTGAATAATACATAAATACTAATAGGTAAATTAATAGGATAGAATTTTTTTAGTATGTCCCAAGAAAATACAGAATGTATTATCTTTCCTTCTAGAAAAGAAAACAAATCTCTGTTATTGTCTATCTAAATGTCATATCCCATACCAGTTCGTGAACCTGAAGTGAGGGAAAAATATAACCACTCTAATCTATGGAGGGCTATTCTTGCCCAATAAAGTCTGATGTTGAAATAGTTTATCTAATTTCCAGTTTATTAAATATATGTGAATGGAAGGTATTTGTTTTGATATACTGGACTAATAATGTTAACATATAAATGGTGCATCTTTTATTCTTAGAATAAACCTTCATTAATATCACCTTTGGTCATATTGCTTTAGTCTGTTTGGCTTGAGGCTTAGTGTGACAGTCCTGCATTGATTTACATAGTGAAGACTACTTTTTACTGGGGCAGGGGACTAAAACTTTATGTTTAAACATATGCTTTTAGCAAGGAATAAGAAAAAAAAAATGAATAGGTAGATTCCATAGACTTCAAATGACAATTGGATATAAAACACGTTCATATGTATGAAGGTTTTGTCTTTGATTAAACAATACAAATCAGGTGCTCCCTAATTGTCAGAGATCATCATTAAACTGACAGAGATTAAAAACGAATGTTCTTAAATTCCTTTAGGATTAGTAATATTTAACAACTAGCTCTCAGAAAGTGAAACCCAACAGAATTACTCATATGCCTTTTATAAAACTTTTCTTATGAGTAAAATGTCTGTATTTAACATTAAACCATGGAAAATTTCAAACTGTGAAAAAATAGAATGAATAATATAAAAAACTCAAATTGCCATTACTTGTTTTTTTTTTAAATTATTATTATACTTTAAGTTCTAGGGTACGTGTGCATAATGTGCAGGTTTGTTACATATGTATACTTGTGCCATGTTGCTGTGCTGCACCCATCAACTCGTCAGCACCCATCAACTCGTCATTTACATCA
>NW_012101350.1:262244-263890 GCF_000951045.1 Mandrillus leucophaeus | reverse complement strand
GATCACTTGAGGTCAGGAGTTCCCGACCAGCCTGGCCAACATGGTGAAATCCTGTTTCTACTAAAAGTACAAAAATTAGCTGTGGCCTGGTGGCACCCATTTGTAATCCCAGCTACTCTAGAGACTGAGGCATGAGAATCACTTGAACCTGGGAGGTCGAGGTTGCAGTGAGCTAAGATCATACCTCTGCATTCCAGCCTGAGTGACAGAGTGAGACTCTGTCTCAAAAACAAACACCCCTAAAACTGATAACTCAATATCTGTTAATATAAGAGACATGTACAAATATGACAGAATAAATATGTGGTATTTATTCCACAAGATGGCTTCACATTCTTAAACACTTCTTCCAATAAGAAGTGGGGTCTGTGACCTCTACTTCTGAATGTGTTGAGGGCTCCATGACTAATTAACTAAAAAGAATACAGAGAATGTAACACAGATTCTGGGCTGATTCCACATGGTATTGGCATCTTCTACTTTCTGTCTCTTAGAATACTAGCTGTTGCAATTCAATCACTATCTTGTGAGGAAGTTCAAGCAGCCTCATGAAGGGGTCGATGTGAAGGGGAACCCAATCCCTGTACTGGCCTCAGCTGAGATTCCAGCTGGGCTGACTGCACCAAATTACCTACAATGTGAATGAATTATCTCCTTAAATCCAAGTAGAGACACTACATCCCAGAATGAGTAAAGCAGAGATGAATGCTCTTAAACTGAAGATTCAGAAGCAAAATAATTGATTTCTATTGTCTTAAGCTACTAAGTGTTGTTTGTATATTTGAAGCCACTAAGTATTGCATAATCATAGAGGAATAAATCTCCATATAATTTACTTAAGATTATAGATATTTTTTAGTGCAGAGCTCTCTCTGATGTTCACTCTTTATTCTCAATTACCATGGTCAGTAGAACATAAAAATGCTTGTTGAATGATCTATATCTTCCTTGAGGACTCCACTATTCAAAATACCTTATTCTTTTTCCTGTATAGCCTGTATTTCTCTTGCCTTAGTGTTTAACAAAAGTCATAATATGTGTTTGTTATATTTTCAAACTCATATAATCTGGTGTCAAGCTCTCCTCTACACAGAATATACAATATTTGAAAATAAAAGTCATGTTTTTCATTTCTTGAAGGATAGTATGTGTCACATAATCAGTCTTTATTCTTGAATGAATGAATGATTTAACCACTGCCTTTCTTAAGGCTCTTATTTCATGAGTCTATAAAGCTTTCTTCCTACCTAAATATAGCTAACTGTCATAACTTTATGAACTCTAATCTGTGTTTTTCAAATACAATCACTTACAAGTAGATTATAATGAAAATGATTCATTTTTGTACAAATGATATATATTGAAATAAAAACTAGCAGGGTACCTGTAGGACAAAGCTTCCTTTCCTGAGGAAAATAATACTGATCAATCCTATATTTCAGTGTTTTTTAAGAAAAACTATATAAGCAGATGAGTTCAGGAAAGATACAACTTCCAATTTTTATCTCCCTAGCTGCTTCCACATAACTACCAGTAGCTAGGAGCTAATAGCCTGAAATAAAAAATAGTGTATATGGTAGCGTCCACACAGGACATTTGAGAGAACTTCATTATTTTAACAGAGCATTTTATATATAATATATATT
>NW_012101350.1:210634-261874 GCF_000951045.1 Mandrillus leucophaeus | reverse complement strand
GGATGCAGCTGGAAACCATCATTCTCAGCAAACTATCGCAAGAACAGAAAACTAAACACCACATGTTCTCACTCATAGGTGGGAATCAAACAATGAGATCACTTGTACACAGGAAAGGGAACATCACACACCAGGGCCTATTGTGGGGAGAGGGGAGTGGGGAGGGATAGCATTAGGAGATATACCTAATGTAAATGACGAGTTAATGGGTGCAGCATACCAACATGGCACATGTACACATATGTAATAAATCTGCATGTTGTACACATGTACCCTAGAACTTAAAGTATAATAATAATAATAATAATTATAAGCCAAATGGACACATGCACACGTATGTTTATTGCAACACTATTCACAATAGCAAAGACTTGGAACCATCCCAAATGTTCATCAGAGATAGACTGCATTAAGGAAATGTGGCACATATACAACATGGAATACTATCCAGCCATAAAAAAGGATGAGTTCATGTCCTTTGTAGGGACATGGATGAAGCTGGAAACCATCATTCTGAGCAAACTATCACAAGGACAGAAAAGCAAACACTCCTCTCACTCATAGGTGGGAACTGAGCAATGAGAACATCTGGAATCAGGATGGGGAACAGCACACACCGAGGCCTGTCGTGGGGTGGGGGGATGGGGGAGTGATAGCATTAGGAGATATACCTACTGTAAATGATGAGTTAACAGGTGCAGCACACCAACATGTCACACGTATACATATATAACAAACCTGCACGTTGTGCACATGTACCCTAGAACTTAAAGTATAAGAAAATAAATAAATAAATAAATAAATAAAACAAGTCAAATGGGTTTGTAATAAAAATCACGACATCATTTTGTCCTCTTTGCATTTTCATTTAGCAGGGTCTCATTCTACATTTCTAGTCATTTAATGCCCCTCTTTCAGAAGAAGCATTCTCATACAGGAAGGGAGTTGAATATTATTTTCCCATAAACAAATAAATAAATCTGAATTACAGATTTAATGAGTAATTATTCAGTTATTCTATCTAGATTTGGCAAAATTCAATAAACTTGGAGTAAATTAATAAGAGATTTGGATGCACAAATACAAATGAAACCACCTTTGCAAAAATTGTAACAGAAAATTACGTGAAAGAGACTCCATCTTGCTTCTAACCTCCAAGCTGTCCTTATCCATTCCTGGGCATAGATCAAACTAACTTTGGGAGGAACTTAGTTTGTAGTTTAATTTTGAAACAAGAACAATAACAGCCCTTTCTTGTCTGGGAACTAGGTTGCGTTTTCAGGACTAACAAATTAGACACGAAATTGTGGTTTTGGAGTAACTACTGTAAAACTTGAAGTGAGTTTTTGAAATATTTTGCAGATTGCATTCTGATGTACCAGCTGATGCCACCCCAACTGATAAACTGGCTCATTTGGTCTTGTGACTCCCACCCAGGAACTGACTAACTGCAAAAGACAGCTTCAACTCCCTGTGATTTTATCTCTGACTCAATAATCACCACTCCCCACTTTCTGTCCCCCTGCCACCCAAATTATCCTTAAAAACCCTGATTCCCAAATTTTGGGGAGATTGATTTGAGGTACAACTCTAGCTCCCATGTGGTATGTCCAGTCTCTCATCAATTAAAGTCTTTCTTTACTTCAATGTTGTGGTCTTTATTTGTGCAGCAGACAGGAGGAACCTATTGGGTGGGTACACAGGCAGAATTATAGTTTTATGTGTATATGTTTTGTCTTGGAAGAACTTGTGGCTAGAGTTTCCCCAAAAGCAGTAGTAGGGGAATTTCCACAAGAGAGTGACCAAAATTGTCCTGAAATGGGGTCAATTTGGATTGCAAAGAAAAACACACTCAACATCAGGGTAACCAATCAAAGCATTTATTAAGGGAACTACTTACAGAGTGCTGCAGCATTTCCTTGGGCAGACAACAAGAAAAAGAGATGTTCAACCTAGGGCATGTCTGCAACAAGGGTGTCAGGACAGGGAGTTTATATGAGAGTTTAAGGAATTTGGCTTAGGGCTGGACTAGTTTCTTTCAGTGTTTTGGGAAACTACCTAAACACTTTACTCAGCGCCCAGGAATGTTCAAGACACTCTTTGTTTCTAGGTCAGGACAAGAGAAAAAGTCAGGGGACCTGGGAGATCCTACAACATGTGTGCTTATTTGCAATAGCTTACAATTACAGGTGGAGAAGCAATGCATAAAAAAGACAAAGGTAAAAAGTGAAATATATAAATAAAACCGTGATCAAGTAGGAATAAGAAGCAGATACAAGAAAGAAAAATGTATATTAACAGATAAGTTAAAAGTAAAACAAGAAACCCTGTGCATAATTGATTTGTAATCTAAGCACAAAACATATCCTTAGCCTAATGTAAATATATTTTTAAAAGTGAGAAGGTCTGAAAAAAGTATAATCACTCTAACTTCTTCAGGATATGTTTGATATTCTACTTCTATTTCTCTATTCCCAGAAGCTCAGTCAACTGTTTGTACTTAGAGGGTTGTAGCTTTGCATTCCTTCAATTTGGGCACGTATAGGTAAGGGCATATCTTTAGCATTTTTGCTTTACAGCAAAAACTCATATTACTGGTTTAGTGAAAGTTGTGTTTATTTACTTACAGAATTTTTCTCAGTGTAAGAATGCAGCAGATTTGTAAATCCATTAGATATTAGGAAGTTATTTAAAAAATGAGAAAGACTAGAGCTGAGTATAGTGTAATTTCTACAAACATGTGCCACAAATGAACAGTCTACTCTCTTATTCATCTGTCTATCATCTACCTATCGTCTGTCTATCTATCTATCTATCTATCTATCTATCTATCTATCTATCTATCTATCTATCTATCTCTACCTTCCCTATCTTCCTACCTATAGCCATCTTTATTCTTATATCAATTAAATTTATGTACAATAACTCTTCATGTACTTTGCAGATTTTTCTGTAATTATAATGAACTCTCATAAATTCAGAAAATAATTATTTGCATTTCCTAATTAAATTTTCTAGGAAATTGATCATATGGTACAGCATAGTCCTTAGATGCTGCTTATTCTGGTCTGGACTGGCTTGGGGAATGAGTTTGACTGGCAGGTAGTGCTAAAGAAACCTAGGTTTAAAGCAGCACATAATCTGCTTTGTAACATAACTCACTGTTTCTATTATCACCCATGAGTTTAGTTTGTCATTTGAAAAAATTGTTACTATCCTTACTAATGTTTTTCTTATTGTACATTAATACCTTTCCTTATCTTATTTTTCCACCTACATATATTAAAATAATAATAAATTTGTCTCTAACTTAGTTATTTTTCTGGGTCATATATGCTTTGGAGTCTAATGTCTGCCCCAAATGTGTAAAACAAGCACAGTATCCTTTCTCTACTACATATTATAATTTTAGTCTATAAAGCAATTGTGGTTTGAGTATGTCCATTTAAAAATTCAGGTATTGTCAATGTGATCGCATTAAGAAGTGGGATGTTGAATGGTAATTAGACCAGGAGGGCTTCTCCCTTGTGAATGGGTTGAAGGCCCTTATTGGAGAGGCTACAGGCCACATTCAGTTAGCTTACCATTCTGCCTTCCTTGGAAGCAGATATCAGCCCTTACCAGACAACATAACCTACTGGTACCTTGATCTTGGACTTTTCAGCCTTCACTCTATGAAAAATACATTTCTGCTCTTTATGAATTACCCAGTCTCAGGTGTTCTGTTATAGTGCCCAAAACAGACTCAAACAGCACCCAAATACTGTTTATGTTCTTTTGTGTTCAATTGTCATGGTACTTTGACAAAAGAGAGTAATTATTGTATCAGAAAAGTAGTCTTTTTCAACTTTCATATTTAGCCAATAGAAGTCCCCAACTTTATACAGCAGGAATTCAAATAGCATTATTTCATTCAATGTCATTTTGTTATAACATTGATGAGGAAATTATTAATTTCTGGCTGGGGCTACTGTCTGAATAGAGTGTCCACATTCTCCCCATGTCTACATGGGCTTTTCGAGGTGCTACAGTTTCCTCTTACATCCCAAGATATACACATTAGGTGAATTTGTGTGTCTAGATTGTCCCATCTGACTGCCTGTATCTGTACGTGTGAGTGCACCCCAAGATGAGTCAGTATCTGATCCAGAGCTGGTGCCCGCCTTGTACCCCAAGCTGCCTAAATGAACTTAGGCGACCCTCAACCCTGAACTGTAATAATTGGGTAAGTAATTATTACACTTGTTTTTATTAATTTTTCTTAAATGTATGTACACCTTACACCTTATATTTGTTTCAATGTTTAATATTAGAAGTGTTTTGGGTCATTTTTCAGGGTTTGATGATATTTTTGTGACCCAAGTATGATGTGAGAACTTAACTCTGGTTTATACCAAGTGGCTTATGATAAAATAGATTTTATTATAGTTTCCAAGAACCTATCAATAATGTTAAGTGAGGAATTACTGTATTTATAATTTTAATTTGGGGAAATTCATTGTATTAAATAATGAAACATCATTCATAAATTTAGGCCAATTTTGCCTATTAGTTTGGTATGTACAAAAAAGTATATAAAATATATATATTATGCACAGAATGCTCCATTGCTTATCTTATCTGCATCTGAAATATTAAGATATTTCAGAAATGTGAAACTCCAAAACATTAGCTACTCCAGTGAGGGAGATGAGAAAGAACCCTGAACAGGTTTTTTTTTTTTTTTTTTTTTTTGCTTTCCAGTTTATTTTTTTAATAAAAACACAAATAAACATTTGAAATAAAAAAATAAGAGGCAGAAAAAAGAAAATAGGGCAATGGAGACAAAAAGAAAAGAAAGGAAAAAATAGAAATAAAAACATAAGAGAGTGGAAGAAAGAAGAGGGAGAAGAGGTAGGGAAGGAAGAAAATAACGAGGGATTATAATAAAAATTATATTTAAATAGTGTCTAAGTTTATATGTGCCTCACAACCAAATAGAAACTCTAGAAAGTCATTGGAAACCCACTGGCTTAGAGGTAGATATACTTCTTTTTTTACTACTGAACTTTCTAATTTTCTTAATCAGCGTGTAATTTTTTGTGCATAAAGCCATTCTGGTATTTTAAAGAGCTTTATAAAGGATTTCTAATTTTTCCAGATTCTAAAATTTTACAAAAGCCTAGATTTTGCCACTTTTAAAACACTCAACACGTTGTAAATTAATGCACCATTTTATTGTTAAAATCAGCCTCGTATAAAATGATCTGTAGCTGAACAGGAGCAATAGCAAAGGTGTGAACTACTTCAAGGAAGTGCTAACTTCAGAGCCCAAATGAGAACATTTAAATGCTAAAATTTTTAGCAACAGCAAACAGATGTTTCTGCAAAATATCTTTTTTTTTTTTTTTTTTTTCTGTTTTCCAAACTCCTTTTTCTCCGTACATTCACTTTTTCATTCTTCCAGCTTGGACTTTTCTGCCACTTTACCAATTTTCAGTGCCCATTCATCCTTGAAATGTTTCATTTTAACTTCTCCATCTCTCTTCCTCTGCAGTAATTGCAATGTAAGTTGGGCGTATGGTTCTACTCTAAAAAGTGAATTTAGTATTGGTAACATGTACCGGACTGATGGCACTGCAAACTGAAGGCCATTATTTTAATCACAGAAACTCACACATCAAACAACATATATCACAGTGCCTGAACAACTATTCTCAATTCTCAATGATTAACCCTTTGGTGTAAAACATAGTGTTAATTTTTTAAATGACTGCATGATATAGGTATATGCTTGACAATACATATTGTATTGATGGTGACAATCCAATAGTCATTAGGCACTATTGAATTTGAATGGCTCACAAAGGCAGAAATCTACCTATTAATTGTAAATTCCAATTAAATTTGTGATTGCACAGAAATTAACTTTCAAAAAGAGCACAAACACATGTGTCAAAGACAACTTAGATGATTCTAATATCATCAACAAATTCTATATAGCAAACATAAAGTTCTAGTAATGTATCTCTTTAAATATAAATGGAAATAAAATTATCTTTTCTCAACCATAAGTGATTATTTGTATTGACAATTTGCCAACTCCAGGATAGTTTTGATACTGTCTAAAATATCACCTCATCCCCACAAACATCAACTGATGGTGGTTTCATGAAGTTAATAGAACAAAAATGGGCCTAAGTCTCAAGACGCCTGGATTTAAGTAAGGCACATCTTCCAAGTGAACTAAGTGTATGAACTTGTACAAATTTTTAAAGTTTTCTGGGCATTACTTCAGCCAGTGTAAAAGAGTGGTAAATAATCACAAAGATTCCATGCTCTCCTAATATTCTCTGACTAAAATGGCCATGGGCTTTTGTATCTGTAGCAAAACCCCTACTGGATAATTAGAGAAATCTTGATAGTCTGTCTCAATATATCTTTAAAAGAATATGATCATTTATGAGTAGTTAGAATGAGAAACTTTCTCTATGTTGTCATTCGATGTAGCCCTGAACTGAGTCTCTTTCTAAATTATGATCACATCATAAAACTTCACTCCACCATTAGAGCTTACTTTGTACTTTAATGTGTTTTGCATATCAAGATTCTCCTTAGAAAGTAAATTACCTTAGGGCACATCATACTTTATATCAGCCATTAGCGAATATAAGAACGCAGATTGGTTTATAATCAAAACTTGCAAGATAGAACATAATATATACATAGGGCTACAGCCTTGCCTTTAAGGAAGGGAAGGGGACCAAAGAAGGAAAGAACAATTCTTAGCTGCTAACGCAAGTGTTTGGTGGACTAAAAGGTTTACATTTATCAAGGATTAATGTGGTTATGAGATAACTTGAATTTTAATTATGTGAGGTAAACAATGACTGAAGGGAGATTTAACTTGAAGGGAAAAAATAGTAGAGAATGGAGCTTGATATCATTAAATATCAGTATTAGAATAACTTGCTGAGATTGAGGGATTAATATATAAGGATTATAATTGATACAAATGGGTAGAAATTACAAGAGGGAATTACACTGAAATGTTGGCATAAACTTCTTATATTTATAGTTATTTGAAGACAGAATCATGTGTTTATAAAGACAGCAGTGTCTTCATTCTTAGAAATTTTATATAAAGTTTGAAAAGTCATTGTTAGAATTTTTTGTAGACAAGATGCTTGCCTGAAATGAGCATTTAGATTAATATTCTGTAAAAATAGTTTTTAATGTGGATCAAACTATTCATAACCCTTATTGGCATATGATGTGGTAATTATAACTTAACATACTTTTACCTTTAATTTATAGTACTTTTTTCTAAACCATATCTCATAAATGAATGCCCAGCTTACCTATATGAAATATTGACTTTACTTTTATAGAAAGTTAAATTTAGTACAACCTTTGTAAGGAAAGCAATGTTCCTATTATAAATACGTATGAACTCCACTTGAATTATAGCAATTAATTATTTTAATAAACATGAGGGTGTACTATCATTGTCATTTTACAGATGAGAAAATATAGCATCCGAATTGAAATAACTTATCGAAGACTACAAATTTAGAAAACAGTTGTGGCCCAGTCTTTTATAACTTCAGAATCTTTGTCTGAAAATCCTTACCATTTCTTTCCTTGTGATGTCAAATATGCGTGGTGTGTCTTGAGCAAGCTTTCAAGCAAAGATCTTTAAAAATAGAAGAGACAACAAGCTATCTAAATGATTCAGTTACTTTTTTATATAAAAACACTGGGGTGGATAAATTATCCCTGAAATTTCTTACTGCCTTTATGATGGTAGAGATAAACTGAAAAAAAAAAGAAATACAATGAAGAAATTTGCACACTGTTATTAGATGAAAAGGTTCTTGCAGTAACTTGTTATAGAAGTCTGTGAAAAGTAGAATTGATTTTTATCAGTCTGATATTGCTCAGAGGAAATAGTCACTGCTTAACACACAAGAATGAGCTAAATTGCCTCTAAGCTGCCATCATCTATATGAATATAGAAGTCAAATTTTAACTACTTTTCCTGGAAAAGATACATATGATGAACATTAAAATAAAATACACATGGTCTTTTCAGAAATTTAACAATTTTCTTCAAGCCAGAGACTCTGCCAATTTGCTAAGAAACAAGAATTTTAAGAAATGTTAGGTTCTAAATACAAGGCTATGAGAAAAAGTCTAGCATTACCATACATATCTCAAGATGGTTTTGGATTGAGTATTTTAATTTTTTGAAATAGCCAACAGCTTGTTGGGAGATAACCTAAATTAAGAGTTGCTGCCATGAGAATAATTGCATTTTCCCACCCATTGACATTGTCTAACATTAAATCTGCATTCATTACGGACCAGTGAGATAGGCAGTTTTAGTTATTTTTTTTCCAATTATAGAAAAATAGTAGAAACTATTAAATGTAGACAGAAAAATTATACCCTCAATGGAATGAAGCACTAATAAATCATAGAATAACAGTGTAGGCCTAGTGTTATCCACTTTTCTTTCTTTCTTTTTTTTTTTTTTTTGTTCTTTTACTAGTAGCTACTTCATATAAACCTTATGATGAAATCACATTCAATAGAGTTTGGGGGACTATTGGATTAACTCACGCTGTCTTTTCCAAAAAGTAAAACATAAAAATGCAGTGTCCATAGTCTTTAATAATTATGTGGTCAGAATTCACAAATGAGGCCACTGAGTTTCTCTTTTAATTTTCTTTGGTTTTCCTTTATATTACTAGAGAAAAGTTTGTATTGGCTTATAAATTTGATTTGCAGGCACTGCAAAGCTCTTCAGTTTATTAAGGCTTTCTGGTAAGATGCTCATGACTGACACTGGAAACCCATCATATTGCTTCTTTCTGCTACCTGAGTTCATTGAGATGTTCTGAGAGCATGGCATATACTTTCTGAACATTCCTAAGTGAAAGCTGCCTAATCACCCTGAAGAAATACTTCCAAAATATTATTTTTGTATGCTCTTCTTTCTTCCATTACTTTGTTTTGTATCTTAGAAATAGAACCAGTAAGTTGAAGCAGGAGAAAAAAATTGGAGAAAACAATTTATATCACTCCTCCTTAAACTACATAATGTGAATATATAGTATTTCCAGAATTCCTTAAAGTTTGAAAAAAATTAACTGGACAATCATATCATTGATAAATCAAATAACTTCTTCCATCCTGCTTTAGTCACATTCAATAAGAACAGAATACTTTCTTTTTCAAAATCTGCAGTTTGATCCGAGATATTAATTCATTTAGGGGGTCAAGGCTTCAGTGAGCCATGATCATGCCACTGCACTCCAACCTTGTCAACAGAGCAAGCCTCTGTCTCAAAAAAATGAATAAAATATTAAAATAAATAAACAAATATAAACAATGTTTTAATATATAATACATATTTGAATGTACCTTAGTGTTTTTCTTAGAATAAATATCAAATGATAATGCACAGTCTATAAATACATGACTGAATGACTTCAGATAATGATAGTAATATCTTCATGGAGAAGAAATCAGATTTTCTTTAAGCTTAACATTTAAAAAACACAATTGTTCACCCCAAATTTAGAGAAAATACAAAGACTAGCTAAATGTACAGCATTAGAAGCTAAAGTCTCTCTTTGGCCACTTAAAACAATGCCATAGCTTCCAATAGCTGGACACATGTCAACAGAGACAAGAAACAGCTGATAATAGATGAGTCTCTCTACCCAATTATTTAGCATGTTAAATGAGAGCCATTTCATTTTTGAAATAACATCTCTTGTTTATGTCATTAATCCCTTCCTTTCTCCCTCAGTACCTTTCTCACTTCCTTCCTTCACTCCTTCTTTCCTTCTTTCCATCCATCCTTCCTTCCTTTCTTCCTTCCTTCCTTCCTTCCTTCCTTCCTTCCTTCCTTCCTTCCTTCCTTCCTTCCTCCCTTCCTTTTCTTTTTTATTGATGATTGCTAATTGATTACTAGGCCTTATACTAAGAAGCAAGACACAGTGGCGAATGCAATAGTTGTGGCTTTGTTCTTCACAGAACTAAAGTGACTAAAGTGTCTAAATTATCTAAGAGTCTAAAGTGGAAGGCAGATGGCTATCAAATTTGCATACAAAAACTCTACAATTTTGTACATTGTAAATTATATAATATTATGGTAAGTAGGATGGAGCCAATGGCCAAATATTTTGAAATAGACTAATAGTAATAGCAAATCCAGTAACAGCATTAGATAGGGTAGTTAAAGACGGCCTCTCTAAGAAAGTAGCACTTAAATTGATACTTGAATAATGATGAAGAGACATCCATGAAAAAGAATGATTGTGGGTATGGGGGAGAATTATTCACACAAGAGAACAGCATAAACAAACAGAATCAAATACTCCAATATGTGAAAGATGAGCAGTGCGGCTAGATGGTAGTGAGTAAGGAGAAGAGTGAATTGGGTCTTCTACGGTGTTAGTAGACTATATTGTCTATGTAGAGTATACTTACATAGACGGTAGTGTCTATTGCACACCTAGGCTACATGATAGAGTCTATTGCTCCCAGGCTACAAACTTGTGCAGCATGTTATTGTGCTGAATTCTGTAAGCAATTGTAGCACAGTGGTATTTGTGTCTCCAAACATATCTAAACATAGAAAACATACAGTAAAAATATGATATTATAATCTTAATGGACCACTGTTCTATATGAGATCTGTCATTGACCAAAATGTTGTTATGTGGTACAAGATTTTATTTCCAGATAAGGTCACATTCTGAGGTACTGAGAGTCAGGGCTTTAACGTACTTTTCTGTGAGACAAAATTCAACTCATAATAGCCACCTATCAAGGAGCACAAAGAGAAAAGAAACAAAGCTTGGAAATGCACATTTGTGGAATTTCAATGTGTACATTTCTTTTGGTGGAGACACTGATAAAGATTGTGGAGTGTTAGCTAGAAGGAAGTCAGCCTGTGTTTCCACCACGTTAAAATAAGAGAATGATTTAAGGTAGGAATGGTAAAGAGTTTCAAGTCTATTGCAAGGAATGAGAGGAAGGCAGAAACAGTCCTCAGCAACAAATGTAACTCAACATTATTCAATAAAGCAAGAAAATGTGAAGTATCTTAAAAAGATTAACAGAGAAATTATTATTATTACTATTATTATTATTATTTTTTTTTTTTTTTTGAGACGGAGTCTCGCTCCGTCGCCAAGGCTGGAGTGCAGTGGCCGGATCTCAGCTCACTGCAAGCTCTGCCTCCCGGGTTCCCGCCATTCTCCTGCCTCAGCCTCCCGGGTAGCTGGGACTACAGGCGCCCGCCACCTCGCCCAGCTAGTTTTTTGTCTTTTTTGGTAGAGACGGGGTTTCACCGTGTTAGCCAGGATGGTCTCGATCTCCTGACCTCGTGATCCGCCCGTCTCGGCCTCCCAAAGTGCTGGGATTACAGGCTTGAGCCACTGCGCCTGGCCGAGAAATTATTATTAAAATATTGTTTTTAAATTTAGGTTTTGGTGTGCTCTGGACACTCAGTAATGAATAACAGCTAATTTCTAAGACTAAAGGGATTCTGTATGGCTAATAAGCCCTCTGCTTTCTATGTATATGTTGGAATGGGGAAAGGTTCCATCCAGCTCACTCTGGAAGGAAATACATTTGGACTTTGATTTTATATTATGTACAAAAATAAATTCTGTCATCCCTAGTGACATAAATGTAGAAAATAAAGCAAATAAAAATGCAAAAAGATAATATAAAAGCTTGTCTTTATAATCTGGAAATTGAGGATTTTAAAAAATAATACTGAAATGTTGAAAATTATATAAGAAAAGATAGAGATATTTGAATATGTAAAAAATATCCAAAATATGGCAAAAGATGTAAACAGCATCAAGAGTCAAAAAATTTGCCTTAGTATTTCTTTTGCTAAAACTTACAATACATAAGAATTTCTACTAAACTAATTTTACAATGACAAAAAAATGAAAGACTTAGAGCAGGAGTGGTGTAAGGCAGAGAAAATAAGACAAATATGTATATTTTAAAAGTAATATCACATCTTATTTAAGTAAAAGCATGTGTGTGGCATACATGCATATATATCGATAGAAAGAGAAACATACAATTATAGTCTATGAATAGTACTTAATTTAGGATGATAAGAACTTAGCAAGTTTACCTTCTTTAACATATTAATATATTAAATTTGAAAATAAAGCAGAGAAAAGCAATAAATGTTTTGTTGTGAAAAACTGAGCAGATCCAGCTTTTCCAGGTATTTTGGGAGGCGTTCAGTTCACTTTATCTTGCACTAGTTTTTTTTTAATCTACTGAATATTCATGATCCTTCTCTGAGCTAGGGTTTAAAAATGAAAACTATACTTGTTCTTATGGGACTTGTATTCTAATGGATAAAATAGATCTGAAAACAAGTGCATTATTTTCTACTGTAACAAGCACCATAAGGTTGATCAAGAAATTTACAGATAAAGATTTTTTTTATAATTCTCTTTTCTTTCTTTTGTCAACTCACACACATTTTGGCCCTAGACAATAGTTCTATTTCTAAACTTCAAATCCTGTCTTAAAGTTAATCAAACAGGGAAATGTACAGGATATTTAAAGGTTGGATTAATAAATGAAAGCAGTAATAAAAATTAACTTTCATAAACATGTGAATAAAACATGGAGATCACAAGAAGGTGTGTATTTTAATTAATATATGCATTTTTCACTGTATTAAAAATGTAACTCCATGTTTCTCATGATAGTGCATAAATATGGCTCAATTTAGTAAAGATAGATGTAATTCATTATAAGACAGGTTAATTCAATGTTCTTTTGTACCCACATTACAGTGTATGTCATTTATGTGCCTTGTTTGGGAAAGGAATAGCTCAAATTAGTTCCATAAGCAATTTGGATAATTTCTCTAGCTGTCCAAAACTATCAAATGAAGAACAACATTCTACAGTATTGCTTTCCCTGTATTATATGCAATGAAATAAGCAGAAAAGTAATAGAAAACCATGACAAATACGGTTTCACATTTATTCAGTATAGTTCTAAAATACTCCACAAGAAGGTCTATAGAACTGAGGAGGTGGAAAATATTCTCTCATCACGTTCTTGCACTCTCTACATAAAGCTGATTTGAAGGAGGAATTGCTCAGTAAATAGTTTCTACAGAAGCAGTTTAACCAGTTTCCTAGGGAGCATAGTTGCTTAGGAAACTCAGATATAGTATGGCACAGTGGCTGTGACTGGACACCTGCTGGTGTACACAGTTTCATGCTGCCATTTTTATCCATTTCTTCTCTCTCTCCTGGCTGTGCTCTCATATGGCAGAAGTGCAAAGTTGGGAAACCAGTGCAGTTCTTGGCGTTGGGTGAAGGAAATAAAATTGCTCATCGGTTTACTATAAAGACCACCTTTGGTAGATAAATTTGTTTTTGAGAGCAGATTAGGCAACATGTTTTCTACCCTGCAAAGACTTTCCATTGATCATTGGGATAATCTCTGAGGATTTACCACAATTACAGTCTTTGGAAGCCCTGGCACATTAAGAAATGGTAATTGAATTTCATGAGAGCCATTTTCAAATCTCTGCTCATTTGAGAAAATAAAATCAAGGGCATAGGTGTATGAGGCATACTATAAACCTCAGACTAGTTTCCTAAAAAAGCAATCTTGTATTTCCTTTGAAATATATAATTTATAAATATAAAATATATGTCAGGGTACCCCTTTGAGATATTTCAGTCTATAAATAATTCTGATGTTAAATAACCTTTTATTTTTATATAAAATAAAAGTTGCTTGAATATCAAATGTATATGTTTTTATCCTTCTATCTGTATAAATAAATGGGTTTTGGCTTTTGTAAAAGATTGGCACCTCATTTTCAGTTCATATTATTTTAAAATGTGAAATAACAATGGTAATGTGGGAATGTGTGCTGAAAATGTGACTTGTGGTCTCTGCACACCAGGCTGCCACATTTAGCAGCTGTTCAGTAGACATGAGGAACTAAGCAAGAGAACACAAGCCATTGGACTGGGGACCCCTAGATGACACAGCATTATAAAAAGAGACAAAAAAAAAATAAACTTTGCAATTAGTCAAGAGCAATCCCTTAGGTCTGGGGCTCAGCATTATCCATGGCTTCTGTATTCTGTCTGTGAAACTTTTAGAGACAGGCAATCACAACTATGTCTCACAAATGTTGTATTGTATCAGATTATAGTAAAATCAGTGATATTTTAGCAGTCAACAATCTCAGATATTGAGAGAGTAGAAGAGAGAAAGAGTGGGCTAAAAACTGAATTCACATTACTATAGAGTTAAAGTGGAATTAAAATAGTTTTACTTAATGTTTAAATTTTCCATTAATTTTGTGTGCTTTGAAAGTTAATGGAATCCTGAGACCCTATTGTTACCACACTGCTTGCTTAGGATGCCATCACACTTCTGATCTGCGTCTTCTTTTTATGTCAAGGTTTCCCGGGGCATAAAACACTCATGGGCATTTCCATCTTTCTAAGAAAAAAAAGTAAAGGTCTTACAGTGGCCTACGTGCCCCTCAGCAATCTGGCCTCTCTTTCCCACCTCCCTTTTGCACCCTGCCCTGGCCTCCTCACTCTTTCCTTGTGTGCTCTGCATGTTCCTGCCTCAGATCCTTTCCCTCTTATTCTTTCTGTCTTGAAAACTCATCCCCAAATAGTTGATGGTTCACTTCCCAGTTCCTTCAGGATGCTATTGAAATGTCATCTCCTTAAGAATGTCTTTTTCTATTCCCTTGTCTAGATGCCAATCCTCAGCCCTCTTTATCCCTTTTATCTCTCTTTACCTTTCTAATCATTTTCTTCTTAGCATGCATCATTACATGACATACACACTTATGATTTTGTTCAATTTACCAAATAGAATATAAGTTGCAAGTAGAGGCTCTTTATCTTATTCACTGCTATACTCTAAATATCCAGAAAACTTCCTGGAACCTATCAGATGATCAAAATATTAGTGGTTTGGATGAATGAAGAGATCTCAAGTAATTGAGATATCGTTCATAATCAGGATATTGTTCATAATCCTCGGGAGTTACCTTAGATAACCTACTTACTTTCTCAGATTTTCTGGCTGTCTTTTTTCATGAAAGAGAGCAGAGAACCAACTTCAAAGTGTTCCTTAATAACAGATATTCATCTTTCGAGTGGCCCCCCATTGTATTAAAAAAGACAGTTTATCGATCCTTCTTGAGGACTTTAAAATTAAACATATGCATCTCTTTGTCTTATTAATTGACATGGAGACCGTAAGAGGAAAAAAAAAGCTGAAAATAACCAAAGCATGCTAATCTATGTGTTAATAGTCTATGCTATGGGACACAGTCTGCTTTGGTTGTTTGCTACTTTTAAAAATCAGGTGTTAGAGATAAATATATTATTGTCGTAATGACTGAAACAATGCTAAAAATGAGTTGGAGGGTGGAGGATAAAGTTTCTTGTCTTAGCTTGAATTTCCTCAAACATAGACTTGAGATGAGGCATTGTGTGCAGATGGTTTGGGAAGCGATGCCAGGGTGCAGTAGGGAAGAACTAGGGAGAGTGAGGCAGGGAGGAAGGGAAAAACAATACCAATGTGCATTTTTGAGTTTATCGTTATGGGCAACAGATGCTTCTAGGAAGCATGTAGGATGCTTTTCAAGATTGTCCAATCCAATAATTTATCCATCAGCTTTCACTTCAATTGATCAAAAATTGCTTCTTCAGAGTGTTTATTCCCGTCTTTTTGAGTTGCACTTTCTGTGGGCCCTTCCTCCTTTGTCCTTGGAAGAAATCATGGGGGAGGCATGGGGGATGGACACCTGGGATATGAGTAATAAACGGATGAAAACCGCACCCTGCACTCAATCCATATGCACCCTGCATTAAATCTTCTCTGTTACTTAGTCTTCATTGTCTCTACAAATGATTTAATATGCAATGGTCAGCGAAATAAGCTACAGAAGCTGCAATCATCTTGACTCCAACTGGCCCCCAGGTTGTTAGTGATATTTTTCATCTCACATTTCCACCACCAATCCTAGATATGCCAACCCTTCAAGCAGCATTTCATCTGGCCTTCGTTGCTTGCCTGATGGAGTGACCCAGATCTTCATCTCTGAGAAGTCCAAGCCCTTGAGTTCCTTGACCCTAACCTAAATTGCTCCAGTTGTTTTTCCCCATTCTACTAGGCATGGAAGACCACCAGAGGCCCAAGAGGAAGTTCCAATGTCAACACATCCTCCCTGCCACCATTATGTAATAGAGAACCCTATTCTACTGTGTTCTCTACCACAAATGTTCCCACCTCTCATACCTAAGAAACCAAGAAATGTAATCCATCAGAGCCTAAGATTTCAGGGGAAGGAAGCCTACATTCCTCAAGGTGACTGGCAGTGGTCGTGAGAAAGGCCAGTCTTCTTTCATCAATGAACTTGTATGTTTCACTATTCGATTCAAATTTCCTATTTCAAGAAATCATTTCAATGCATACACTGTATTCTTGCAGACAACATTGCAACCCTGAGGAGTGTTTTGTTAGACATAGTACCATAGTTGAGTCTTTTATAATAAGACATCCCATTATACCATTAGCCTGGTAATTCTGGATAATATGACATAGGATAGAATCAGTGGATCTCACAGTCATGTTCTCATTGCCACCCTATCTTTTCTATAAAATGGATGTTTTAAACTGAAATGATGTCACATGTTATAAATCTTAGTGTTGGTGTTGTCAGTAAAACTATGGGCAGAGAGGGCAAATCAGTACTAAAGTAAGAGCTAATTTTGTTTTGGTTGAAATGCTTCCCTCCAGGATACAAGGGCTGGAAATAATTATTTTGTGATGAGCGACTGAACTAGTCTCCTTGGAGCCATTAGCACCATTTCCTGGGCTCAGCATTGATACCTGTTTTGTCAACTTTAGACTTTCAAACATCAGTGGAAGGTAGATCTGGATTTTTTGAAAAGAAGCTTAAACCATTGGACCTATGCATAGCTTTCCTTTCTGCTGCCACACTTACTGTATTCATGGCTTCTTCCACAAATACTGGTAGTCAAGAAAACAAGCTGACTGATGCCCACTTAATGCACTTAATGGCCATCCTGTCTATATGGTGTTTGTTGTTGTTGTGTTTTTTTTTTTTTTTAGATGAAGTCTCGCTCTTGTTCCCCAGGTTGGAGTGCAAAGGCACAATATCGGCTCACTGCAGTCTCCACCTCCCAGGTTCAAGTGATTCTCCTGCCTCAGCCTCCGGAGTAGCTGGGATTACAGGTGTCCACCGCCACACCTGGCTAATGTTTGTATTTTTAGTAGAGACGGGCTTTCACCATGTTGGCCAGGCTTGTCTTGAACTCCTGATATCAGGGGTCCACCCGCCTTGGCCTCCCAAAGCGCTGGGATTACCGGCGTGAGCCACCATGCCCTGCCAGTCTATTTCGTTTTTGAACATGTCCTATGTGATGTGTAAACTGTAGTGGTCATTAACCTGAGGCACGAAAACTTTTTTGTTGTTGTTGTTGTTGTTGTTTGAGATGGAGTCTTGCTCTGCTACCCAGTCTGGTATGCAGTGGCACAATCTCGACTCACTGCAACCTCTGCCTCCTAGGTTCGAGCAATACTCCTGCCTCAGCCTCCCATGTAGCTGTGACTACAAGCACGTGCCACTAAGTCTAGCGCTAATTTTTGTATTTTTAGTAGAGATAGGGTCTTGCCATGTTGGCCAGGTTTGTCTTGAACTTGAGACCTCAGGTGATCCACCCTCACCTCGGCCTCCCAAAGTGGTAGGATTACAGGCATGAGCCACTGCTTCCAGCCTTGAGGCACAAAAATCTTCACCAGCATAAACATGAGTACTGCTCCTCCAGGCCTCTTTGATTCTGAACTCCTCTCACCTCGTTCCTTTCAAGACCCTCACCAATTGGCTAGAGAAGTGAGCCACCAAGTTACTCCTCCAAGGTTTGCTCACAATGAGGATTCCCCCTGGCACCAGTCTTTAGTGTCACTCCTTGTTATGTGTTGAATTGTGGCTCCCCAAATTATTAGGTTGGTGCAAAAGTTATTGCGTTTTTTTCAATTACTTTCAATGTCAAAAACCACAATTACTTTTGCACCAACCTATATATGTTGAAGTTGTAACTCTTGGGACTGGTGAATGTGACCCTAATCCAGTAACTGGTGTCTATATAAGAGAAAGGAAAGAAAGGTTTGGATATGGAGACACACACGGGTATAATGTCATGTGACAACAGAGGCAGAGGTTGGAGCAATGTAGTTGTAGGACAACACATGCCAAGGATTTCTGACAGCCTCCAGAATCTAGGATGAGGCAAGGAACATTTGTTTTCTACAGCTTTGAGAGAGAGAATGACCCTGCTGATGTCCTGAGTTCAGAGATCTAGCTTCCAGAACAGTGAGAAAATAAATTTCTGCTGTTTCAAACCATCAAGACTATGGTATATTTTTACAAGAGCCCTAGCAAACAAATAAACTCCTCATTGTTCTGTCTTGATGTGGTTTTACATTTTCAGCTTGTATTAATTTATCAGGCCAATCTATCTGTGAACTAAGCTTCTGTCAGTCATAAGGCCAGAGATATGAGCTGAGAAAGAGACTTTGTTCAAGAAGACAGGGCTTATTACCTGCTTATGTAACTTGTGCCCTCCTAATGTTCTCCAGCCAGTTCCAGAAAGTATCATTTTAATTGCATAATGGATTACTTCTATGGCCACCTAACCTTATGATTTGGTAATTTTATAATACCAAGATGATGATGGGGATAGTCATTGCCCAGTATCTGGTGTTGGGCAGAGTTGCAGCCAATAGTCTGATTACACAGTCACTTGCTTTTCTTGTGATCAGGAATTCATTCACATAGCAGGAACTATTTTAAACAAAAAGAATAATTCTCTGTGACTGAATACATGGCCTTGCTACAGTACACTAGCATGAGTTGCAAGCTCCAGTAGGAGCTTTCCAGAGACCTCATATAGCTTCTCTGTCTAATATAGATAGCATCATTGCAAATGCTGAGTCACACAACCAAGCTCAGGGCATCTTGTACAATATCTTAAACCTATTTGTAAAGCCTTCTCTGCTCCTTGAGCTAAATCTTACTAAAGAGGATCTTTTTTTATCCTTTAAAGAATATTGTTTTTCTGGAGCTCCATGCCTCTATATAGAAAACAGACCTGTGAAAAGCTTCATTCATTGGGCAGTTTGGATTTTCAGGGTCAAGTTTCTTGCTCTCAGTTTTCAAATTCTGCAGGCTTGTGGGTCTATTCAGTCAGGCCCTCCGAGTCAGGGCCTTCCCTGTAGATAACTCTATCTGTAGCCATTAGCTGTCTGATCACAGGTGTCCCAAAATACTGCTGAGAGATAGGGGACATTTTGCTGATTAGGAGTCTGATTTAACTTTTGATCATAACTCAGGAGCTCCAGTCAGACTTTTCTGGATTCGCTGCTATATAGACTATGTAAGAGCTATTAATACAGTGGTAGCTTAATTCATTCTCTGTAAATATTCCTTTTGAGTAAATCTCCACCCAGAGAAAGATGTTCTTGCATCTATGGACATAAACACCATAAAATCCCAAGAAAAGTGAATCTTTGTCTTTAACAATGGAGTTCTATCTTCTCTTTCAAGATAAGTAAATGTCTAAAGTACTCTAAAGAGATGTATATGGTTTCCTGCAACAACTAGTTTTCTATCATGCAAATATATATATCATGTATAATCTGTATATATGTGTATCATATAGATGTATATCATATATAATCTGTATATACATATGAGGCAAATATTACATATTTGGTATAATTTCTCAGAAGAAATCTTTGAGGAGATTTTTTATAATTAGTTTTGAATTTGTAGTGTATTAAATGCATTCATTTTGGTGACATGTTTTCCAAAAATTTCTGAAGTAATGATGAATAATTAAGTCCATGTATGTATATGTTGGCATAGTTCCACTCTGAATGGCAAATATGTATGACATGGAGGTTATATATATATACACACACACACACATATATATTTATATATATGTATAAAATATGCACATATATGTATACATATATTTATATGTATTTGTATAAAATAAATATATATTAATATTTATAATCCATCAATAATCTACTAATTTACCGTTTAATGTCCCAGGGATATTAGTCTAAGTTTTGCAGAAAAGGCTTCCTTTCCTTTTATTAAGAAAAAGCATTTTTTAATTCCCATTTAGTTCTTAGTCTTTTCACTCATATCTTCCCCAGCATAATGTGACCCTCATGTCATATGTACTTGCTGTTGAGTGGAATTATGCCAACAAATACTTATATAGACTTAAAGTTTCATCATTACTTCAGGGATTTTTAGGAAACATGCCCCCAAAATGAATGCATTTGGTATACCACAAAGTCAAAACTAATTATAAAACATTTTTTTCTCAAAGTTTTTTTCTGATAAATGATACCTAAAAATGCAGTATTTGCTTCCAATCTATTTCTGCATATCACATTAAAATGCAAAACAAATATGTCTATCATTTGTTAGTAAGAATCCCATGTTTTCTTCTAGAGTATGTAGGCAGTAGTTGGGCAAGGTGTGATGTTTCTAGAGTTAAAAATAATGTTGCAAAAATTTCATGATGTAAACTTTTAGGTTGAAAAAAACTACGAGCCTTCAATTTGGTTTTTAAATCATAACAAAGTATATAGTTTCTTTTTGAATACTTTTCTCAATAATTTTCTATATAAATTGTATATATTTTAGCATTTTGGTTTTAGGTCACTTTTTTCATGTTTATTTTTCATCTCTTTTTATCTTTATTGCCATCACCAGAAAATGTATTTCAAGTAGAGGAAAGGGTATGGGGTACGTTTTATACCCAAACTCTCATCTTTGTCTCCCTTTTTCTCTCTCTTTACTTCCACCCTGCTACCTTCTTTTCTCTATTTAATTCTTTGGAAACACTATTTTTAACTTATTTTCATTTTTGTGCTATATAGGCACCACTCAAAGACCAAAAGCCTTCTCAACCAAACTCAACATCTTTGTCTTACCACATCAAATATTTTTTAAACCAGATTCCTCTTTACTCACTATTTTAAAAATAGCACATTAGTTTGTCTTTATCCTAAGGACGCATGACACATACACATACTACTTGCTTTAATTATAGATACATATTTTTAAAATAATAAAATATACTTTTACATGTTTCTGTTTCTCAGTTCCAGAGATCCAACTCATTTATACCCAAGAGTTCCACTAAGATCTTCAGAACACTTTACTTGGTATATTCCAATGCAATTGCTGTAACCACATGTTCACCCACACACAGGTACACTGCTAATATATGTGACTACAATAATATACATATATATGGAAAATGCACATGCATTTTCTAGCTTGCTGTTATTAACTTGACTGTAATAGGCAAGATTCTCCAATGGCCTCCCAAATTTTCATCCCTGGGCATCCTGTATAATCCCCTTCCCTTGAGTATGGATTTAACTTATAGATATCTCTCCCTTTATAAAGCTACTATTAATTGATTTTGAGTTATTCAAAAGGAACATAATCTTGGATGGGGTCAACATAGCCATTGTAAGCCTTTAAAAAAGGTGAGACATTAGAGAGATTCTGCTGCCTTTGAAAACACAGCCTCCATGAGTTCTGCAGCTGTGAGGAGTTGAATTCTTTTAACAAGCAGAAAACTGGAAGAGGACCCTTGAGCCTCAGATAAGCCCCCAATCCTGGCTGAGACCTTGATGCAGCTGTTTGGAAAACAAAGTAGAGAATACCACAAAGCCTTGCAAAAACCTTCCAGACATCCAGAACTTTGAGATGTGAAAGGATGTTGCTTTAAGCCACTCAATTTGTGGCAATTTGTTATACATCAGTGAAAAATGAGCACACTGAACTGTGGAAGGAAGAAGCTCACAAATACATATGACTATATTTTTTCAACATTCTAACTAAATTGATTTCCATTAAAAAAGCAATTATTAAAATGTTAATCGCAGTTAAAGTATTAATAGTAATAGCATCTGTAATATATGGAATGCGTTAGTTTTTTATATATGTTGCCTCATATAATTGTTGCAAAAACTCTATGAGGGAGGCATTAGACATCTAAATTTATAAGCCATACAGGGAGGATTAGGGAATTTAGGCATCTTATTAAAAATGGCAAAGCTAGTGTGTGGTGTGCTGACTGGGAGGTATGTGAAAAATCCCCCAGACAGACAAAACCCTGTTCTGTGGTTTCCAAGTCCGTACTATTTCCCCTTGAGTACATTGCATTTCATTATTTATAGCAAATTACATACAAGTTGTCCTCTCTTGCACTGAGTTGCTTAGATCAATAAAGTAGTTACCTATAATGAAAGACCTTAAAATCAAGTAGAGGAAGCAGATATGAATTCAATAATATTTTCCAAGGTCTAAAATGAAGTAAATGCTATATTTTGGGGTTATATTCTGGTGGGATTAGAAAATACTTACAGAAGCCATGGCAACTGAGTTAAGCCTTAAATACTCTGAATGATATTTCAGGTAGGAAAAATTGGAGCAGCAATCATTTGAGTGAAGAAACGAAATGCTGCATTAGAAGTGATGAATGTACAGACTATGTTCCCAGAATGTTCAGTAGACAGGAGCAGAAGGGAGTCAAAGATAGAAATGAGCTTTATTTCCTCAATGCATGCTTCCTGCATTGTTTACATGTTCTCTGCATTTGCCTTGCTGTTTCTCTCTTTCAATCTTCTTGCTTCTTATTCTACTGTTTTTTGAATAGTAATCTGAAAATTTTTGAAACTTGTGTCAGCATCTCATTTTAGAAAGTGCCTAAGTGAAACCTTTATTTTAAGATCCAGTTGCACACACACATTTTTGACTTTACTGTCAGATTCATAACTGATGCTCAATATATGTGTCATTTATTTTCCTTTTGTCCTTGATATGTAAAGGTAATTTTTGAGTGTTTTTCTTGATTCTTAGTCGTACAAAGCATACTGCTAGGTATAAGAAAGAAGAAACAAGTTTGGCAAGGATACTGATCTTGTGTGGAAATGATGGTAGTTGGGGGCAAAACCTGAAAAAAATATATGTATCGGGAAAAAGTAAGTGAAGAAAATGTGCCAAATAATAGTAAATCCTAGACAGAAAATGAAACAGAATGACATACTAAGAATTAACTGAGGAGACAATGTCAGAACAGGTAGTCAGAGAAGGGCTTTTCATAAAGATAGCCCCTGAGAATGTACATTGCCATTTCTCTGATCCACCAAACATATAGCCTAGAAGGAGTTGTCTCTGGCCATAAAGGTCTTTTGCTTAATTAAGTAAAGATTTTAACAGAAGGAAAATATTATAGGAAAACACTACTTCTGTCTAAGAAAAAAATTATTTCTAATATTATTTAAGAAATATATTTCTAATAATATAATATATTATTTCAAATATGTAATAAGAGAAAGCTAAAGATAAAATCTTAGAGAAGTCCCTATTAATGCATTATAGAAAGGAAAGCTTCCTAAAACAAATATATTATCATAGATAAGCAGAAGAAATTTATCAAATTCATTTTCCTGTTGTATTCATATTATCAATAACAGGTAAACTAGAGGTGAACTGAAAGGCACCTATGAAATTTTCCAAAATTATTGTCCAGAGATTTGTATAATTCAAACACTTTATATGGAGGAGGTGTCATTTTTGCACAGACTTTAATTTTACAAACTCAGTCATGTGTCCTTTTTATGTTTTTCTTTTCTTTTTTATCCTTAGTAGAAAAAAAAATGAAAGAGTAAAAAGACCCTCACAAGACAGTTAATCACTTCACTTGTGGGAAAAGTCAGAGTACTACACATTTTGTGGCAACTGAGAAGAATGCAGGATAGGCTATTTTTGTGCTCACTGAAGAAATATAAATCTTTTGAAATTTTCCCACTTATCATTTCTTGTATTCTATTTGGTATATTAAATTCATATATAATAAACTTGAAAACCACTCATTTTACATGAAACTAATTATGTTCTGTAGAGACCCAGAGGACAGATTCACCTTGACTGAGTACTTTCTATACCATTTACTTGTAGCTTGCACATGGAGTGCAATGTCTCTGCTGGAATCACATGTGCAGCTAGTGACTGACACTCTCTAACTCACCAGCACTGATTTCTTAGGTTGATGCTTATTTACTCCTTTTTCAGGATGTATGAAAAATGCTTCTCAGTTTTATATGGATTAAAGGAAGCATAGATTTAAAAATGATAATTTATATACCCTGAGAATAATAATTGATTTCACAGTTCATTAATTCAATTGATGAACAATAATAAAAGAGAAATGCTGCAAAAGAGAAACGTGTGAAAGGTGGGAGAGAGAGTATATAATTTTACTCATTCAATATTCAAAAGAAATACATGATTAAATGCACCTTAAATAAAATGGCAAATTCACTGTAGAAAATAATTAACTTTAATTAAGATACCATTTTAAAAACTTACTTCAAGTATGAAATTGAATAGGTAATTTTTTTTGAAGGATAGAATTCTAATATAATTTCAGATGTAAATTTTGTTGATGAAAATAAAATCTGGTTTTGTAATCAATTACATAGAGTTTGTTTTCCTTCTGTGTTTGTCTTTGATAGTTTCAGAAAAGAGAAATGACATGTGAACTATATGATATTGGATTTTATAATCAGAGTGACACCATATAGTCAAAATGCTTAAATCTTTACTTCTTTATGATCTCATTTCAATGTAATTTTTAAAAGTCTAGTTTATATTAATGGAGGATATGGCACATTTTTCAAAAACTATTGCCCAAATAAAACATTTTTCACTATATATATATGTATGTATGTATGTATAAATATATACATACGATGAAAACACATATATGTGTGTGTGAGAGTATGTGTGTGTGTGTGTGTGTGTATCATGGTCAGAATAGAGAAAACATATATTAAATAATTTCTGCATTTCATTGCTTTATTATTTTGTAAATCATCATTAGTCTAAAGAAATCTAATGGTATTGATGGATTTAACTGTATATGGTGTATGTGTGTGTGTGTATATATATATATGGTAACTATTAAGTATCATATTTGAGAATGCCATATGATTTTAGTTTTGTTTTTGACAAAGTATTAAAAATTCTTTACATTAAATTGCATGTGAACATATAAATAAAATTCCTACTCTAATAGGCCCAGATAAATGAAATAAAAGTAATATTCCTATTTTTCTCATCATGGGAAGAAAATTTTGAAATTACTTTGCAAACGCCAGGAAAAAGGGCGCCACATACAAGGTAGTTCAACAAATGATTATCTTATCATTACTCTACAGTTAGAAAAACAGTCTCATAACGAGATCTTTATTATTTCCAAATGAATGTTTAAAAGCATACAATGACTTTATTTTGAAGTCTAACTATACATAAGTCTGAACACTTGTCGTACACACACAGAGATTAAAGATGGAGCCTCTGCCACACCAAGGCTTCAGAATTAATATAACATGACCAGTGTAGTAACAGATCCAATGAGTCACTGCCTACTCTGAATAAATGCTTAAAGTAGCTAAAGAGAAACTGCCAAGGTCAAAGCTCAGTGCTATTTCAGACAGATGTTATTCTCTGTACAGCAGTATCTCTCTTTCTGCTTCCAAAAGGAACTGGTGCACTGCAGGCACTCAGGATGAATCTGCCAGATTTAATAATGATCAAGAACACTCTTAAGTAAATGTCTCGAGAAAGAGGAGCAATTGGAAAATTTAAAAGTAAGGACTACTTGAACTGTGGCTCATTGCAGAAAGTACACCTTTCTTGTCTCATTTCAGAACAAAGGTACCAAAGAAGAACATAGGAAAAGTACATGGAGATTCCCTCCTTGAAGCTGAAGGATCAACACTAACCTGCAGAAACCATACCGAAAATGTTCTGGGGAAATGGAAATGTGGATGGAAGCAAGTTTCTCTGGGTCAATATTCATTGGTGGAGATTTCTTTTCATTTTGATACAACTATAAAGCACATATTACAGCATTCT
This sequence comes from Mandrillus leucophaeus, assembly GCF_000951045.1. Taxonomy (NCBI): domain Eukaryota; kingdom Metazoa; phylum Chordata; class Mammalia; order Primates; family Cercopithecidae; genus Mandrillus; species Mandrillus leucophaeus. The sequence continues at coordinate 235,791 of NW_012101350.1, read as the reverse complement.
AAAATTTAGAGTGAAACATTTAGAAAAGCTGTGATGTTGAAGGGAAAGTAGGAGACAAATATGCTCAGTACAAGATTTGAGTACTTTATAGTACTAATGTTTGCAATTTTTTTTTCTTACTATGTCCTTATCTTCTTTTGAGATTGTAAGGTGTATTCTTATCTTTGGCTGTCTTTTAGCCTTTACATAAAATGTGTTCAAGTGAAAAATGTGATACTTCATGCATTTGGGGGCTATAAATACAATATTTCATTGCAACAGAATTAATGGAATTTTTAAAAAACTTCCCAAGCAGTGAAAGTTAATCAGGAAACACCCTAAGTGTAAGCAACAAAGCTAACACCTCACCACTTTTCATTACCACAAAACCTACCATTTCTCAGAGTGATTTTCATGCAACATTATTAATTTAACAGTGTCCACGATAGATGTAAATATTTTATCAAGTACAATTTTCATCACATCAGTCATTTGTAGCTTACAAGATATTCATGAACTAATTAAAAAGCAAAATCGCAGGCATCTGAAACAATAGGTATGTTTTAATTAGTCTTTATGTGTAACAAATCATCCCAGAATTGTGTAACTCCGCATTGACTTTTCATTGAATGCAGGTTGACCATAAAAATGGGTCATGGTTTTGAACATAGTGGCTCTCTTCTAAAAGGCAATTTCCAGGTGGGCAATCAGTTGAGAGCTGTCAGCTTCCCACAACCCAGCAGCTGTGGGAATGATTGCTTCATTTCTGAAAGGGGTGGGAGTGGATCAGGGTGTTGCACAACAGTATCTTCTTTCGCTTCATCTTAAGTTCATTTCAAATCCCTCTGCTTCTCTTCAGTCTCACCCCACCATTCTAATCACATCTGACTTGATTATTGCAAGGGCTCTCTATTGTTCTCAGTCTATTTTTTTTTTTTTTTTACATTGCATTGAGTGTTAATCTTGTAAATAAAAAGTGTTTTCCTATCTTACACGTTCTTCACCCCTCCAATTTCTTCTCATTGCTCATATGTAAGCAAAATATTCTATGACTTTCTATTAACAAGGCTTATCATGGCATTGCCCTTTTTTTCTTTGTAACTTTTACATGTTCTTCCTTACTCTCACACTTTTCCTTACTCTTTGTCTCCAACTGAATGGTGTGTTAAAAGTTCTTCTAACAGAGCTTGAGGTTTTCACATCAGGGGTTTTAGATTTTCTGTTTCTTCAGTGTAAACACTTTCCAACTTCCACTTTCCTCCTCTTTTGCATAGCAAATGCTGATTAATCTTTGGAAATCCACTTAAACAATGCTTCCAGATTTCCTTGGGTACCCATAACATATTTTCCTACAGCCAGGTCATCAGTAGAGTGTTGAACATTATAAGACTAAGGATAGAACTATGAAAAACTTTCTGCAAATTGATATTGATATATAATCTCATATTGTTTTGACCCCAATGCCAGATATTATGCCCGACATCATGTAAATTTTCAATAAATATTTATGAGTAAGTTAATAGGCCAGATAACATTGAACTTACTTTTAAGAAATCTTCAGTTTATATCTGTTCATTTTATCTCAGTAACATAATAATAGATGTCATTACATGCCTTGAAAATTTTCAGATATCTTGTATCTGAAATAAATGTTCTCAACCATATGCATGATTTTGCTCCCCAGGGGAGAAAAAAAAACATGTTGTCACAAACCAAGGAGAGAGGTAAGGAGGGAAGGACAGGCCAAGCAGCAGCTTAACATCCCACAGTATGCAGGCAGACTCCTCCCACCAACAAAAAATTATCCTGCCCAAGATTTCTACAATGACAATATTAAGAAAAGTGAAACTCTATCACTGTGCAATTAACTAATTTGACAAGTTCAGAAAAGGAAGGAAGGAAGGAAAGAAGGAAGGAAGGAAGGAAGGAAGGAAGGAAGGAAGGAAGGAAGGAAGGAAATGAGGGAGGGAAGGAGGGAATGAGGGAAGGACGGAAGAAAGAAGGAGGGAAGGGAGGAAGGAGGGAGGGAAGGAAGGCAGGAAAGAAGGAAGGGAGAGAGGAAGGAAAGGAGGAAGACAGGAAGGAAGGAAAGAAGGGAGGGAGGGAGGAAGGAAAGGAGGAAGACAGGAAGAAAGGAAATGAGGGAGGGAAAGAGGGAGGAAGGAAGGTAGGAGGGAAGAAAGGAAGGAAGGAGGAAGGAAGGAAGGAAGGAAGGAAGGAAGGAAGGAAGGAAGGAAGGAAAGGAGGGAGGGAGAGAGGAAGGAAAGGAAGGAAGTCAGGGTAAAAATGAAAGAAAGCAAGGAAAAAAGAAAATGACATGTGCTTATTGAGATGTGTTTTTTACACTTTTATCCTGGCTCTTAACAACAGCTTCCTCCTTCTTTTTTCTAACTTCTTACAGGTATTTATTTGAAAAAACCTTCTTAAACCATGTCTGCTGTTTTCCGCAAATATGTCAGCCTGACGGATTTTAGGACTGTGTTATTTTCAACATAGTTCTTCAGACATCATTACCTGCAGTTCAGTGATATCGGTGCACATCTTACTGTACTTCAGTAAGTAATTTGTCTGACTCGGGACTCCCAAAGTTATTTAGATTACCTAGGTGCTCACTTGTTATTTCCTAGTGTATTTTGGACTTTGATTATCTTTTATCAAAGATGGTTCTGCCCTCTCTCATCTGATAATGATTAGACTTGAAAGGGAAGTCAGAAGAGGTGAATGTCTTATTGATTCCTGAATTTGATGGACACTTTCAAGTCTCTGTACTTGTCTATGTTGTTTCTTCAGATTTTAATGATGTTTCTTCTTAACTATTATAAAGGTACCTCCTTACTGTACAGTCTTTCTTAACCATAAAACGGTTACTCTTAACTCTATATTCAAGCACCATATTGTATTCTGGATTTTATTTCTCACACAGCCAAACACAGTTTCTTATACAGTATTTTATAGTATTATCAGAATCAAAGAAGTAAAGAATGAGAGACTCTAAAGAAAATTTACGTATGTATATTTTGGTTTTGTGAATATGTCTAATCATACTTTATTTGTACTTTATTATTTCCAACTTTGTTAGGTTCCCTTTAAAACAATAAAATATAATTTAATTATATTCTTATAGTTTCTTCATTTTATTTAGTAAATTATTTGACTTTTTATTCATATTTATTCTATTAATGTAAAATATTTTACAAGCAGTGATTTCTTTATGCTTCTCAAATGTATAATTCTCCTCTTTTTATCTTAAAAAATCTCAGTTATATTGTCTTGATATTTTACTTCCTTTATTGGATAGCATCTCCTGTTATTCCATGCAATTTTGTTCCATAGAATGGTATAATAACCTCTCATTTTAGTATATTTGATGTATATCTTACTATTTAGGTTAACATATAATTTGCTATGTATTCTAATTTTGAATATTTTTAAATATTTATATATTAACCAAATTTTTCTATTCTGTATTTGAAAATATTATGTGTATTATTCTGAATGTAATATCCTGTGCCCTAAGGAAGAGACACTGAAAGGTATCCTGGTGTCATTCTTCGTAGAAAACATCCGTTTCGTTCCAAAACTCAGAATGTAGTTGGAAAAGAGAGGTGAGTAAATTCAAATGTTAGCACTTATAAGTCAGAGACTTACCTCATCACATTGCTCTTAGGACTAAATCAGATCTTATATGATGTATTAGAATGGAAAGATGTAATGGTCAGTGTGGAGCCAGTATTGACTACAAATAGTATAAATCGTATAATAAAAGACACAATAGCTTTGCCTTGAAGATAGCAGAGGTAGGAGGTTAACCAATGAAAGCAATGACATGCCACAATGAAAAGAGCACCTGGATGTTTTTTTAACAACAGATAGCCAGAAAAAAAAAAAAAAAGAAAGAAAGAAAGACAAAAAATATGTGTTCCTGAGAGTTATAGTAACAAAATGGCAAATGGCAATAGGAAGTAAACAGTGTATGCTAATAATACACATAATTGTGCAGGAGTCTAGAAAAGGCCATGTAAAATTTGCAGCGGCCACAAGGCCAACTGTAGCAGCAGCTGAGAGATATTTATAATAATGATTGGAAAGCTTACTGTAATTTTTGTGGTCATGTTTAGCAAAGTAAAAGTCATTATCGGAAGTCTAACAAATAATTGTTTTTAACTTGTGAAGTCACTTATACAAACAGTCTTGCAAATAGTTTAAGAAATTTTGTTAAGTAATTATAAAATTACATAAAACTGAGTAGGCCAGAACGGTCCCCACTGTATGATTAGTTTAATTATAGCACCAGGACATTGAGAATCTGCAAAGGAAATCTTTGTGACACTGAGTTAATGGATGAGCATATTCATCATCTGGTGATAGAGTAAAGAATTACATTACAGACATAAATGGAACTTGGTCCCAAACAAGGAATTTTGTATTAAAAATAGCAATTAGTAGTGGTTTCCTTTGCAGTATTTTGAAAAATTGTATCTTGCATAAGTTTAGGGAATAAACAAATCCAGAATGAAAAAATGCCATTAGTATCATAAAAGCATATGAAGACTGAGTTTTGAGAAGCTAATTTTACCACCACCTCCTTACCAAGACTCTTACACTGTTAAGTAAATTCTGACATTTATATTGTTAGATAACATCCATTCACTCACACATTTTAAAGTTAATTAAATCAACCCAATTAAAAAGAAAAAAAAATTCCTAAAACCTGTCAAAAATTATATCAGTGTTTTCATGACTCACCTTAATGGAATTAAACTTTTTAAAAACCAAACACCTAGATAATCTGGACATACATCTAAGTATTATTGCATGAAGTAGAGAGTACCTTGTTTCCATTTCTATGCCTGTGAAAAGGAACTTAAACAAATACAATATATTTTTCAAAAAGAGTTTTACTGTCATATTGAATGAAATTGATCTTAAGTCCTAAGATCCCCAAATGAGGTAACAACTAATAAGAATAAATTCAGTATTTCAAAAAATTAAATGTACATACTATTAGATAAATAATAGATAATTTAATATGGTTATGTACAGTAAATAAAAGATTCTAAGATAATTCCTAGTTCTTTTACATACTGACATTCCCAGTATTTGCCTAACAATTTGGTGGAATAAGTATTCACTTCAGTGAACTATTAGGTTGGTGCAAAAGAGATTGCAGTTTTCGCATTGTTGGAATTGCCCACTTGATATTGGAATACATTCTTATTTAAATGTGGTTATTTTATACTTCATTTTAATTGGAATTTCTTGCTTTATATTTTTGCTAATGACTTATTACTTGCTGTTTATTTTATACTTATTGTAGACTATGGAAACGATGTTAGACAAAAAGCAAATTCAAGTGATTTTCTTATTCGAGTTCAAAATGGGACATAAAGTAGTGGAGACAACTCGCAATGTCAGCAACGCTTTTGGCCCAGGAACTGCTAATGAACATACAATGAAGCAGTGGTTCAAGGAGTTTCGCAAAGGAGACGAGAGCCTTGAAGATGAGGAGTGTAGTGGCCGGCCATTGGAAGTTGACAATGACAAATTGAAACCAATCATCGAAGCTGATCCTCTTACAACTATACAAGAAGTTGCCTAAGGATTCAACATTGATCGTTCTGTGGTCATTTGGCATTTGAAGCAAATTGGAAAGGTGAAAAAGCTTAATAATTGGATGCTTCATGAGCGAGAGACAATTTTAAAAATCTGCATTTTGAAGTGTTGTCATCTCTTATTCCACACAACAATGAAAAATTTCTCGATTGGATTGTGATATGTGACAGAACGTTGATTTTACACAACAACTAATGATGACCAGCTCAGTGGTTGGACCGAGAACAAGCTCTAAAGCACTTCCCAAAGCCAAACTTGCACCAAAAACAAAAGGTCATGGTCACTGTTTGGTGGTCAGCTTTCTGAATCCCAGTGAAACCATTATAGCAAATCCATGAGCTGCACTGAAAATTGCAACACCTGCAGCCAGCATTGGTCAACAGAAAGACCCTAATTCTTCTCCACAATGCCTGATTTCATGTCGCACAGTCAATGCTTCAACAGTTGAATGAATTGGGCTGTGAAGTTTTTCCCCATCTGCTACATTCACCTGACCTCTCATCAACCAAGCACCACTTCTTCAAGCATCTCAACAACTTTTTGCAGGGGAAACACTTCCACAACCAGCAGAATGCAGAAAATGCTTTCCAAGAGTTCATCAAATCCTGAAGCATGGATTTTTATGCTACAGGAATAAACAAACTTATTTCTCATTGGCAAAAATGTGTTGATTGTAATGGTTCCTATTTTGATTAGTAAAGATGTGTTTGAGCCTATTATAGTGATTTAAATTTCACAGTTCGAAACCACAATTAAATTTGCACCAACCCAATATTCAAACACTTATCTAGCTCTGTCTTCTTAGTATAGTATCAAGGCCAGAATTTCCACCATTAAACATTTATTTATCATGAATATTAAAAGTTTCAATCTCTAAAAATTTCCCAATTAAAATATAAGTATAATTTAAATGTGAAAATCTTTGTCAGCCCTTAACCCATTAGATTTATTAGAAAATAATCAATGAGTTAAGGAATGAAGGACACATATACTAGGGAAGTTCTGAAAGAAAAAAATATACAGAGGAATCAAAGTGTGACTACGCACATTTATCTGCTAAATTATTTGGCTAAAGATTTATGTGTTTTTAGACATCTTCAACTTAGTTGACAAAAATTGTGTGTGTGTGTGAGAGAGAAAGAGAGAGAGAGAGACAGAGAGTGTGTATGTTTAGGGAAGAGTCCAAAATGTGGTTGAGGCAAAACACAGGGTGTGAGGCTTTGAAGAAACTTTATTTTTTGTTACCTATCCTGGGGCAATATGTACTTTTCTTGAATGAGAATTTTATGTTTTTAAATATAAATGTCTCATTCTAAAACAACAACAACAACAAAAACATTTGATATAGTATATTTAAAGTGGTAGGAAAAAACTGGAGGAAGCAAAATTGGAATAATTCTGTATATTGTTACTATGAATACCTAGGTTTTAAAGTATCTTTTATAAATATATAACAAAATAAAATAGACATTTCAAAGGCAGCTTCCAATCCTGACCTGTCATGTTTTCTCTGACAATGGCATGTCAGTTCATTTTGCCCTTGGATTCATCTGTTTAAGTTGTACAAGGAGGAATAGAAGAGAAAATAATGCATTAAATAATGCAGGAAAACAGTATAATTTCACATGTCAAGTTTCTGTGTTCTGCTCAGCTCACTTATTCGGAGGACACAGTTACTAATCCTATTTCATCCATTGCCTTGCAATATTTGCACTATATCTAAAAAGGGCTGGCTCAATTTTCCTGATATATTTCCTGATTTCCTTTCTTTCTGTCTGTTTTTAAACCATTTTAAAATTTACTCCCAAGGTGGATAGACATTTTGACTTATTTATGGCTGTTCAAGACTGAAAGAGGCAAATTTTTACTCTGTAGCCCACTTGTGGCTTTTGCTCTCAATTCTGTTTGATGTCTGAGATTCAAGCCTTAAAAATGGGTTCTAGGCAACAAGAATGACTTAACTTCTTTGTGAGCCTCATTATCCTAACACAAGGGAAGTCCTTGTTCCAAGGAGCAGGTTTAACAGTGACATTTTAATACAATGTAATAAAATGATATGTGTATTACTTAAGACATCTTAGGTTGCAAATGACAGAAAATGAACTCAACCTAGCTTAATAAAAAATGGTTATATTGGCTTAGAGTATATTCCCCAATTATTTAAATTAATATGTATACACACGCATACTTATATTTATATTTAACAAATATAGATAGGAAAGACACTAATGAAGTTCGACTTCAAAAGAACAGCAAGGAAAATCTTAAACTTCACCTTTCTTATCTCTGCTTCCCTTTGAATGTTGTTCCATCACTTTGTACTGCAGGTTAACTTTATCCACAAGGCCAGAAACATAGTCAACCAGAGTTAATGCATTCCTAAGACTGACATTCAAAGAAAATGTTATTTTCTTTCTCTCTTCCTTTTTCTTTCTCCTTCCTTCCTTCCTTCCTTCCTTCCTTCCTTCCTTCCTTCCTTCCTTCCTTCCTTCCTTCCTTTCTTCCCTCCTTCCCTCCCTCCCTCCCTCCTTCCTTCCTTCCTTCCTTCCTTCCTTCCTTCCTTCCTTCCTTCCTTTCTTCTTTCCTTCCTTCCTTGCATATTTCCTTCCTTCCTCTCCTCCTCTCACTTTCTTTTTTTCTTTCTTTCTTCTCTCTCTCTCTCTTTTTTTTTTTTTCCTAGCTTGGGCCAATCCAATATGAAGGAGAAATTTGTGGAAGAAAACAACAACTTCAGTACAAACAATAAAGAATAGGTAGGCAAAAGATAATGCCAAGGAGGGTGATTTGCTTTCTGCAAAAATGGGGAATTTTGGAGAGGGGAACAAGATAGATTTATTGATATTTTTCAGGTAAGGAATAGGAAGCCTTAGCCCGATAGTAGTTGGCCAACATTATAAAATAATTTTGCTGAAAGGAATTATAAAACATGCATATAAAAGTTTAACTTCCCTTACAATTTGAGAATGGAGTCAAAATGTGTGGAGATACACATTTATGACCAGATTTATGAAAAGACAGTTTCAATACAGATATCATAACATTTTAATATTATACATATATAGTGAATCAAATATTGCTTGTATTCTTCAAGTTTTAACTAGAAATATGAAATCACTCAATGAATGCAAAGCAGAGAAAACTTAATGAATAAGATTGGTTGTACTGGAGATGGAAAAGCTCAGCAAGAAAATAAAAACAGTGAGATAATGCAAATATCAGCAACCACGAGGAACAGCCAATTCATTTTAGCTAGAGTTAAAAAAGAAAGAGGCCATCCCATTGTGCTAAGAGGTTTGTCTGCAATAGTTGGATTTAGGCAATCCTGTTTAGTGGGTGTCAGATCACAGAGAACATGTAAGCATTTCTAGAGAGGTCACTGGCAGAGTGCTAGAAATGTGCAGGAAGAAGAAGAAATAACTCTGCTGCTGCTTTTCTTTCATTCTCCTGTCTCTCACCGAGGCCTCCCATTGGCCAAATCCAGTCAGGGGTTTCCTGACTTGAGAGATTGGGAAATAAACCCATAGGGTCAGGGACCCTATCATATAAGCAGAAAAGGCAAATAGTACGTAATGGATCTTAGGAAACTGTGTTTCTATTCTCCTTCTCAGTCTGGATAGTTTGTGATGAAATGGCTTTACTACTTGTTTTGTTTTTCATATAGCTTGTTTTTACTGAGGTCTGACTAACTATGTAACACTACCTTAGGTATTCTTAATATTTTTTTTGGACTTCTGTGCAAATGAAATCTAGTTTCTAAATGTTGTAAATATTGAAACAGTCAAGTTATATAAATCTGCTTTAGATTTGTTCAATATGTATTTTCAGTGTTTGCATCATATTATTATTTCAGAAAAAAGCAGTTGTCCTTGGTATACTTAAGATTCTAGAATTTTACAATGGCAGCAATACAAAAAATAAACAGACTGAATGTGTACAGGACATAAAGACTTGTACTGAAAGGTGACATTCAAAGAAATGAGTACTGAAAACATGACAGTCCTTGAGGATAGTAGAAGGATCCAAACAGCAAAACCCTGTTGTACTTGATGATATTTGTTTCCTCTGCCTGGGGCGGAATAATTTTCCTGCTGATGTGTTCAGTGAAAAAGACAACGATAATCCTTCCAGGATTTTTTCATTTATAATACAGAATGTTTGCTTACCAGTTATTTCCTATCTAAATTGCTCTGATATGAGAAATGCATGTCACAGCAATCATTTTGCTTTAAACATAGGTTCGATTTAATCTCCGTCCTCCTTTTCAGCAAAATATTTTGTACTAACCTTGGTTGCTTAATGAGGCAAGAATCTGTTCCTTTTCTTTCTTGTCTTATATTTTATTTATTTATTTATTTATTTATTTATTTATTTATTTATTTATTTTTTACTTCATGGAGGATCAATGACCAGCAATAGTGAAAGCTTTTTCTTTTTCACATTTTGAAAATTGCAAGCACTTTATCCTCCTGAACTGAGGTAAAGATCCTTCTGGACTGAGGAAAGTAACCATTAGCATTTTCCTGATAAAGTTTTCTTAATACCTCCGTTTCCCATTGCCTTCTAAAAACATCTAGATGTTGTGCTAAAGAAAAGTACTCTCTTCTTTTTAACTTGCCCACCTCCCTATCTCTTCATCATGTTTTATTTCTTCATAGAGCTTAATACTATCTACTTTATCCTGTTCATTTGCTTAAATTCCATTTCTATCCTGTCCCATTGAATGTGAACTCCTTGAAGGTAGGAAATTTTTCTTGTTTATTCATGCTGTCTCCAAGGCCTAAAATAGTGCCTAACACATTCCATGTGCTTTTTAAATATTTGTTGATTGGGTGATGAGGAGAAAATTAACATACATGTCATTTGTAAGTTCCATGTATAGCAAGAGCTAGACATTAATCTTTCATTTAATTCCTTTAACATTCAGAAACTACATATTCTACTACATAAGGACTTGGTTTCAATCAATTGCATAATGTAACCAGGAAGGAGCAGAGTGACTGACATATAATATAATGGGTATTCATCAGATGCTTACTGAATGAGAGAATGCATGAATCAGTAACAAACTACTAAGCCACTTGCAAACATTCATTGATTCATTGAGTGATTTGTTCAGCAAATATTAGAATGATCACTATGTGCCAGCAAGTGCCTAGAAACAAGGGCTACATTGATTAATAAAAATACATTATCTGTTCTTATGTATCTTACAAATAGATTTTAGAAGAAAAAACAGCAACTACATTTTTTAATAATATCATAATTGTCCTATGAATTGATGAGCAAATGGTAGTAGTTCGTGTGCATTTTAACCTCTGCTGGGAGGTATGAGAATGTATTTAAACCATGGTCAGAGGTCTCAAATCTTGAGGCCAAAGACTTTGGCAGCCTGGTGAGCAGCTATTATCTTTTGGGTAAATGTTTTCCTAAGTGAAACATTACTAGCCAGTTAGAGCGTTGTTTCTCAGATTGTGGATCATGATCCCTTTAGTAAGTCGTAAATCCATTTTATTTGATTTTGATCAGCCCTTTTAGGTGAAATAATAGAAAATACTAGAATAAAACAGAACAGAATAGAAAACTTAAGAGTGCTCACACTTGCCAATTCACTTGACAAATTCACTTGACAAGAGTTAGTATTGTTTTATTAATCCTGTATTAAATGTATGTTTATGTGTGTTTTTACCCTGGCTTATTAGGGTATAAATTATATTTATTGTAGGCTGAAGATGGTAACAAAATACTTTGAAAGTTATTAGGTGCTAAAGAAACAAAAACAGAGTCCAGACTGTAGGATAAAGAACGTGGAGGGAAGCAAGGTAGGGCACAGGGAGGGATTGCTGAACTTTGGGGTGGCTCTGGCTTGAGTAAGTCTCTCATCCACCAATCACACACAAAATCTAAATGCAAGGAAGTGAGGCAGAGATGATGAAAAGGCAGCTAGTCCTATGAGTGGGGGAAGCAAGATGATACCTAAATGTATTCTGCGTTTGTGGGCAAGTGTACAATCAAGGTGATAGATTGAGGTGTGGGGAAACATGTCCATCTCCAGAGTAGCTTGTTTACAAAGGAGTAATAAAGGATGGGTAATTATTTGTATAAGGCAGGGTCTATGAGGATATTCAGGCCTTGTTCTAGACAAGGTGAATCTGTCATGGGATCCTTAGGGTGTTGCTTCACCAGCTAGAAACTTCTGTGGCCACCGGTGGCTCTGCTTGGGTTTTGCTTGCACCTGTTGGGCTTGTTCTGACTACCTGGCCTGGCACGCTGCACTCGGCTCATGCTACCAGCCTGTATCCCATGCCTGCCAAGGGCAAGCCAGGTGCAGAGGGGCAAGATATGTGTGAGCAAGTGAGCACAGGATCTGGCCACTGTGCACAGCCAGATATGCCGGCTGTGGCAGGGCAGACAGCTCCAGGCATGGACACATGTGCCAGCACTGTGCGAGGCTGCAGCTGGACCAGAAGCTGTACACAGCTTCTACTGCAGGCACCCACATCTCTACGAGAGGACCGCGGTGGTACCTTGAAGCTTGGAGATGCCAGGAACCACAGAGTCCCAAAGAGGGTGTCACAGCTTTGGCTCAAGGAGCCTCTAGGTCTGGGCTCCCCAAAGGTCCCCAGCTCTTCTCTCCTTCTTGTCACCCACAACATGGCAAGTGGGGGAGCATGTTTCAGCCCTGTTTGTGCTACAACTCTTTCAGTTCCATCATTCAGTGGGTTCCAAGTTCTTGTGCTGTATCCAGAAAGAATGAGGTTTGTGCACAACTGGAGGTTGAGCATGGCAGAGAGTACCTTCCTTGAGCAACAGAACAGTTCTCAGGATACCTGCAGGGGGTAGTTCCTTTCCACAGGCAGGTCGTCCTGGTGAGAGTCTAGCTCTCAGTAGAGAGGAGACCTACAGTGGGTATCTCCTTTCCACAGGCAGGTTATCCCAGTGTCTGTGTGAATCTAGATGAGTCTGGGGTCTTTAGAAGCCCAGGAAAGAAGAAGTGTGTGCTGATTGGTCCATGAGTGGCCATGGGCAGGCCTGGAAAAAGCACCCTAAGTTTTCACTCCAGACTTCAACTCCCCCACCCAGAACTGTCAACCCTGCCCCCAGGCTTTAGGCAGTCACCTTCCTGGGTTGAAGGTGGCATTTCACCAGGAACCTGTCTCTTTCTGACAAAAAACCTGTCTGCCTCCTGCCATCAACATGCTGTCCATGGTGCCCATGCTGTTAGTGCCAAGGGGTGCCTGCAGGCCAACACCAAGCTGCATTTGGCCCCCAACTCCTGTCTCCCTTCCATGATCACGGGTGCCCAAAGTTCAGAGGGGGTCGAGGAGGCAGGGGGAATGGTGTGTCAGTGACGCCACAAGTGCACGAACAACTGGCTGGATCACAATAGCACCCGGGCTTGGCCACAGCTTTGCTTTGCACCGAAGCAAGTGCCAGGAGCCAGGAGAGGCCAGACAGTGGAAACAGGCACTTCTGAGCCTGTAGGAGCAGGGGCTTCCCAGACCTCCAAGAGTGCAGGGATGCCAGGTCCAAAGCTGTGGCTGGGAAGCTGCAGCTGTGCCTGGGAGTACGGGGCTCCCATCTTGCCAACTCAGTAGGGGGCGGGGCTCCCACCTGTTCTCAGCTCCCACCGCCCCTCAGAGCGCATAACTACAGTCACACATCTTCCTGCTGCAGCCAGCATCTTCACAGTGGCTGCTGTAGACAGACCACTGCTGCAATCAAATCCGAGTGTCAGTTATCTAAAAACAGGAGATGGATGATAGAATAAGCTGGCATAGAAACCTTATTAGAAAAAAAGCAAAGCAAAGTTCTACCATATTTGTTTTGAAATGGAGGTTAAGAATTGTCAATGAATGGCAATCAACTCAGAAACTGGTTGGCAGGGAAGATCTGGGCTTTCTACATTTGTAGAAAAGGATTTTCCGTGTATTTCATTTAGTATGACTGGATAAGCCAGAAAAGCTGGAAACAAGTTTGGGACTGGCAATTCACAAATTGTTACCAAGTAATTCACTAACATTGAAATTAGTGAAAACAAGTGAAAACAAGAATGCTGACTTACCTTCTTCCAAGAGCATCAGACGAGACAACATATGTACAAAGTACTGGTTGTTTTAGGAGTAGATATCAACATTATTATCACTGCTTTTTCCCTTTGTTTGGATGATGGGTGAGCTAGCATATAGCAAAGATTGGGTAAATAGCAGTAGGAGATTATAAAGCTCTAATTTGAGACAAGATGATAAGAGTGGAAAACTTGCAGTAGAGCAAGCTTTCAGTACTAAAACTGCGTTAGAAGGAACAATAATAATAGTAACATCAGAGGAAGGGAACATTTAATTGAAGGAAATTCTTTTTTATTTTTTGGTAATTGCTTCAGGTCCTTGACAAAAAGTATAGATAAGTGATCTGTGGGAATATTTTTTGTACTTTGGGAATAAATTATAATTCACTATCTTTATCAGTCTAAATTCATCAACTCAGTTTCTTGGCTTTTCTAAGCTTGATTACTTTCACAATATTTTATAATTTTTGTATTGTAGCATTATCATCATTTAGAGAGTGAAAAAATATTTTTTCTATGAAATGTATTATTTTCTTATGTCTTTTTTCTTTTAGGTACTCAAGAGAGAATATTGACAATTGTTTTAGTCAGTCTGGACTGCTGTAACAGAATATCATAGACTGGATGGCTTATAAATAACAGAAATTTATTTCTCATAGTTCTGAAGGCTGGAAGTCTGAGGTCAGGGTGCCAGCAAGCTCTGGTTCTGATGAGGGAACTAACTCTTCCAGGTTGCAAACTGCTGAATTCTTATTCCTCACATGGCAGAAAAACAGCAAGAGACCTCTCTGAGGTGTCTTTTATAAGGGCATTAATCTGTTTCGTGAGGGCTCCTCTATCATGACCTAATTACCTCGCAAGGGCCCCATCCTCCAGTATCAATCCTTTGGTGGGTGAGGATCTCAAGATATAAATTTTGGGAGAGACGCAAGCATTCAGTTCATGACAGAAGTGGTAGTGTTTATCTTGAGGTTTCTTTACCACATGCAGAAACAATTTTTAGCCTCACAGAAGATGCATTGACTTTTCATAATAACTTATCACATGCTCTATCTTAAAAGTGGTGTCAGTGTCTACGTAAAGATCCAGGTGAAGAGCCTCTTGTAACTTGTGATGTGAATGTTTGTAATGCATCAGCATTTACTAGTAAAAACATAAAACTCTGAATTTGTCCTTGTCTTTCTTTACTCTAAGCTGTTTTAGGATGGGCATACCATTTAGTCATCTTTTAAATTATATGCCCTGAGGGAGTTAGTTGCAATTAATAAATACCTGTTAAATTGAATTACATGGATGTGGCAAAATAGTCTTAGTAGGACTTAATAGGTTTAATAGGACTCAGTAGGTTTTAAAATTTGTAGTTTTATTTGAAATAAATCAAAATCAGAATAATACTTTTTGATATTTATGTTTAACAAATAAAACCTTGGCCTCCTTTGTGGGGGGAAACCAGTCCCTGATATTTCACTTAGGTTCTTTTTTATTTTCCCTGAGAGTCAACTAGTCTGAGAAATAAAGGGAAAGAATACAAAAGAGATAAATTTTAAAGCTGGGTGTCCGGGGGAGACATCACATGTTGGCAGGTTCTGTGATGCCCCTTGAGCCATAAACCCAGCAAGTTTTTATTAGCAATTTTCAAAAGGGAGGGAGTGTATGAATAGGGTGTGGGTCACAGAGATCACATGCTTCAAGGGTGACAAAAGATCAGAAGGCAGGAGGTCAGGGTGAGACCACAAGGTCAGGGTGAAACTAGAATCACTAATGAACTTCCATGTCCTGCTGTGCACACATTGTTATTGATAAACAAGGTTCAAGAGCAGAGAACCGGTCTGATTAGAATTTGCCAGGCTGGAATTCCCTAATCTTAGCAAGCCTGGGGGCGCTGCAGGAGACTAGGGCATGTTTCATCCCTATCTACATCTGCCTAAGGCAGACACTCCTAGAGCGGCCATTTCAGAGGCCTCCTCTGGGAATGCATTCTTTTCCCAAGGCTGTTAATTTTTAATATTCCTTACTGAGGAAAGAATTTAGCAATACTTCTCTTACCCGTTTTCGGTAATAAGAGAAATACAGATCTGTCCTGCCCGGCCCACAGGCAGCCAGACTTTAAGGTTATCTCCCTTGTTCCCTGAAAATCACTGTTATCCTGTTCTTAAGGTGCCCAGATTTCATATTGTTCAAATACAAATGCTCTACAAACAATTTGTGCAGTTAACGCAATCATCACAGGGTCATGAGGTGACATTCATCCTCAGTTTACGAAGATGATAGGATTAAGAGATTAAAGTAAAGACAGGCATAGGAAATCACAAGAGCATTGATTGGGGAAGTGATAAGTGTTCATGAAATCTTCTCAATTTATGTTCTTCTGCCATGGCTTCAGCCAGTCCCTCCATTCAGGGTCCCTGACTTCCCACAACACTCCTTGGTTCACATTCCTTAGACATTAATAAAATACTTTCAAACAAAAGTTGGACCACAAAGTCAGCCTCTGTTTATCAAGTAAACATTTGGCAAGTATGACTTTCACCCATGCAAAGAGACTTGCACTGACCTTTTTACCGTGCTAATTCTTTCAATTCTAGTTGATGTGCTGCCAAAGGAAGCTAAACCCTACATCCAGTTGGACAAATTTTATTACAGTTGGAATAAATTACATTGAAACAGTCCTTATATTACCTACAAAGTAATGGAGCAACAATGGCAACAACAACAGCAACAAAAACCTCTCACAGTTTCATCTTTTAAATTTGAAGTTAGTAAAAGCCAGTTTAAATGTTACTTTTGTGAATCGTTAAGAATAACCTTCTAAAGTTGGGTTTCTTAGATCTTAACACTTCTTTTGCTGTGTTTAAGGTACAAGTCTAAGAGTTGTTTATTTGGAAAATGTCTAGCCCTATTTAAATTTGATTAATTTCCTAAATAGAAATTTGTAGATGCATCATATTACCAATATATTTTCATTAAACAAAACTCCCCAAAGATTTAAAACCAACTGAAACTTCAAAATTTCCGTTTTGAAGAGGAGATCATTCTGGGCCCTCAGTGAAGCGCAATTATTCACATCACTCATATCACTTTATCATACAAATCATCACCCGGAAGGGTAGCTCTTTCATAATATCCCACTGATACAAAATAAAGAACTTAATTTTGAAGAATCACAAGACTTCCTTAGAGCTGCATCACATTTTTGAACTCCTGATAGAGATCTGGATAACATTTCCTCTCTGGGATAATGCATTTAGTAGTCTACAACGGCAGCACGTTTATGTGGGTGTCTTAAATTGTCATCATCTGCTGAACTCTAAGAAGTTTAGGTTCCAGCAGTGATCCCATTAAAAGTTCTTTTTCCCCCTGAGGATTTTCAATTCTGGAAAAAATAAAAAATCACCCCATGATTTTGCACACAGGACAACAACCTGAGGAAAATTTAATTTAAACCGTTCTCCATGCAGCTCTGTGCACAATGTTAGGTTATTCATATCTTATAGAAAGTAAAGTAAAAAAATATCTCATATGTTCTTTGTTTTTTTCCAATATGTGGAAAATGTTGCTAATATGTAGAATAATTTGTTTCTTGAAAAATATTACCTAGTAAATGTTTTATTGTTTAAATTACATGTATTCAACAGGAAATAAAACTAAACTGATGAGGATTTCAACCATTGGACACTTCAAGGTTAAAAATATACATCAAAATACAATAATATTTTATTAAATTGAAGAGCAATTTATAGTTTAAAACCCATACATAATTTCATGATTTATTTCTTACTAAGCGATACATGTTTGTATTAGAATAACTAAAGGCAAAGTTATGAAGTTGAATGACCAATAATTTTCACACATTAAAAATATATCTGGCAGAGTAATATTTTTGGATATTACACTAGTTTGTTTTCCATATTTCCAGGTACCCCATGACCTTTTCCAAAATACTCCATTTGAAAACCCAAGGCAAAATATTGGATTTTAAAAGTATCATTGCTTTTATGAAGAATAGATTTAGATGAATAGATTAAAAGCTTAAACTGAACTACAGATACTCTGAATTGAGGAAATAATTGAATCAGAAGCTGGGAAGGATTTTTTTCCAACTCAACTCCAAGGAATATTGGCATTAGAATACCCAAATAGCATGGCCAGTTGAGTGAAGAATTCTCTGCTTCAGCCCTTTGTCCCCCAAGTGATCAAGTGTTCCTGCACCAGTGTGGCAGGAAGTGAACAGAAATGTCTTTGTGAAGTGTCTGCATAGGTGGGTCTGAGGCAGCCTATAGAGTATCCTCTGGCTTTAGTGTGCTTTCCATTACCTAGGAGTAACAGTAACTGGGTGCCAGGAGCCACTGAACTCGACATGTGTTGCTGTCTGGAGGAGGAGAAAATAGCCATAAAATCTGTGAAGATTTAGAGACCAGTTGCAAAAATAGATTTCAGTAAGTGAATCAGTAAGACTAGATGATTAGAGATTCGACCAAAAATATGATAGTCTTTTAATGCCTCAGGTCCTTACAACTTTTACCTAACTTTAGAAAACTGAAGCAAGGAGGAAAAAGGAGAGATGGAAAAAAGTTGAACTGACTGACAAAAAACATCTACTGTGCAGATAAGACAAAGCAATTCACATTATTGAAGGATGACAATAAATTTCTTATACAAGAATTTATGGAATATGATGTTTATTGGTTATATATATGTGAACTATACTCTAGTTAACTCTATTAATTTTAAACTACATGTTACATGCAGAAATTTATCATTTTATTTAGCTACATAAAATATTGCCATGTATCACATTGTAATTACACTATGGGGATGTGGCTGAGTTGTGTGGGGTAGAAGTAGGAAAAGGGCTCTGGCTAAAAAAAATGATGCTGTGGGGCTATTCAAAAAACAACCGACTAGGGTCCTTGTTTTGTTGTTATCTAAGCATTTGAAAATGTCCTTTATAACCTGCCTTAGTTTCCTCAGGCAATTACCTCTGACAAAGAGAAAAGTAGACACCGACAGCTGGAAGATGCTCTGACACTATCATTTATGCCTTGGTGTTGCTAGGAGCTGGCTCAGCACTCACAGCCAGGCTGTGGTGTTCTATTCTATTGCTTGACAAAAACAACTTCAAAGTACATTCACATCAGAAAAGGGTACTGTGATTATGAAGGAATAAGACAAAAACAAGGCGCCCCCCATAATTACACATGAGCACAGAATAAGCCAAGAACAATGTCCAAAACTAAAAAAGTGACCAAATGCACCCTCTATTCTGGCTAATGTGTGTAATTGCTGCTCTTAGCCTCTATTTGCTCATTTCACCTTGTAAGTTAAGAATGATTAAGGTATCAAATCAGTAAATTACCTGCTTTATTGGCATTATTGAATCCAGGGCAGACCTCACTTCTTCAAAACCTCCCTAAAGTCACCGAATTCAAACAAAAACTCTTGCAGTGATACAGTTTGGGTCTGTGTCCTTGTCCAAATCTCATGTCCAACTGTAATCCCCAACACTGGAGGTGGGACCTGGGGGAAAGTCATTGGATCATGGGGCCAGATTTCCCCTTTGGTGCCATTTTCCTGATAGTGGTGAGTTATCGCGAGATTCGGTTGTTTCAAAGTATGTAGCAGCTTCTGTCTCTCTTCCTCCTGCTCTGGCCATGGGAAGACGTGCCTGATTTCCTTTGTCTTCCACCATGATTGTAAGTTTCCTGAGGCCTCCTCAGCCATGCTCCCTATACAGCCTGTGGCACTGTGAGCCAATTAAACCTCTTTTCTTCATAAATTACCCAGTCTGAGATATTTATTTATAGCATTGCAAGAATGAACTAATACATGCAGTAAGAGCTTTTTATATCCTCTTACTAAAATACTCTAAAATTTTCCATGGTGTGCAGTCTTCCTCATTGCAAGTAAACAAGCCCAACTTTGCTTGACTACCAGTGTGTGCCTTGTAAGTTTTGTCTGGAGGGCATTGACAGGTCCATAAGGGAGGTAAAATCCCTTGATCACCATTATATCTCTAGCGTCTTTGCAGTCTCTTGGAACATAGTAGCTATCCAACAAATACCTGTTGTAATTAATAAATAAACATATGTGTTACTAATTTTATATATCTACTATAAAAATATAGAATTAATTTTTATAAGAAGCTCTGCAATAGATGACAGATCATAATTTTTAAGCTTCCAATGAACTAGTTGATATTTGGAAGTGTCTTCTCCAATACTGCAGATTCTGAAAGATGTATAAATTCATAATATCCAGGCATAAAAGAAACAGAACTGTTTAAAATGCCAGGTACAAAGTCTGAGTTATTGAGTTTAATTATTGGTGAATTAAATCTTTATTAAAAATAAAATTTATTTATAATAAATATTTAATGAATATTTAATTCACCAATACTTCAGACTTAACTATAGTATAGCTTAGAGAAAAATGTCAGTTATTTCGCAAAATATCAGTTTCACTGATTCCTACAGATCCTGACAGCCATTAAGAATAAAATCAAAGCAAAGCAAAACAAATGAATTTAAAAGAAAACAAACTGCAATTAACAAAGTGTATTTCTCTTTAGTATAGATTTAGATGCAGATGCAGAATTAAATATGTACTATCAACTATAAATGAAGATTCACTTTTTGGCAAAAAACTATGCAAAGTACTCTGATATATTCCATGCCAATATGATCTGCCTAATACTGTCAGTAAATTTGTAACTGTATTTATTTTCTTGGTCGTTTCCTTCTGGCAGTAATTCTTCTCATAGTACTTGTGTACTATCCACTTAAGTTTCTAATATAGCAATATTAATCTCATTCTGGTGTTATTATCACATCTTATATAAGAAAACCAATAAAGTTTATTATATGCTGAATATGAAAGGGAAATGCTAATGATCTCACGTTATGTATTCGACCATTTCATGTTAACTATAATTTATGAGTATTTTATGTGAAAGTGTGTGGAAACTGAATATTAAGTTACCTGTGGAATAATTTATGCATCAGCCACTGAAAAAGTATTATTCTTTTTTATTTTTGCTATGTTTGGAGTTCAAAATAATATATAGACTAGTATCATAAGCATATTAGTGGCTACATACACATTTTTATTAATATCAGGTACCCTTTTGGTAGCTTTTCAAAATATTTCCTGATATTCTGAATAATTTTTTCTATCTTAAAGAAAGTTTAGGAGAATATTTGTGGATTACCTTACTTTTGTTCAGTGCATAGTTGGTGTTCATTATCTTTTGCACAATGGCTCATAAAATTTCTGAATTGGCCAGAGATTGTTAATTAATATGTAAACTATCATTTAGTCTGTAAGTTGAAGGTAACTGCTTCATTTTTTTTAATATATTAACACAACTCCATTTAAATCCTGCTAAAAGCAGTATGTTATCAAACTAAACATTTGAATAACTTGATTAATAAGACAGATTATGTAGAGTATAAAGGAATCTAGTTGTTTACTAATACGCCATAATAAAAAAATAGGCAAAATATTGGTCATTATGTTTAACCTTGACTTTAATTAGCATCACAAGTAGAAACATTCACCAACACGAAGTCCTAGAACACAGCCAGTGCTACAGGGGTGAAGTTTTTCTTTGCTACAATGCAGCTCCACTGGACTAAACAAGTATAAAAAATGGATGACAGCAGGAGGACACCTGGCCAGCTGTTGTATGGTAAGCTGAACTGGGGAGATCTCAAATAGGGCAGGCTGAAGGAACATGCCACAGACACATTGAAGAACAATTTCAAGCAATGAAGCATGGCTGCAGAAGACTGGGAAATAATATCAGGGGAAAGATTGACCCAATGTGGAGCAATTGGAGCAGCAAAGGTGCGCAGCCAGGTGAAGTCGCAGCATTTCAGCTTGCAACAGCTTTTGTAAAGAGCAGTCACTCTCCCAATCAGAGAGCCCCATCCACCTGTATTATCTGAGTAAACATGGAAAATTTCTTACTTTTAGTAGTATTCCAATTTTTAAAATATATTTTTATGAAAAAAATATCAGTGCTATTTTCAAATAGTTTCAAGTTTCCAAAAGTTCTTGCATAATGACTAGTACCATACACAAATTAAACTGATCATAGGTTTGGAAGCAGGTGTGTCCGTACAGAAAATAATTCTGTTAGGGAACTTTCACATATCTGTTTGCCTTCACAGCTCTTCTAGAAGGTCAGTTAATCCATGGCTCTCGGGATATAGTGAAATAGTTAAAAGCAGTTTTAGGAGTCAGACCATCCAAGAGTTAAAATCATGTCCATAACAATTAACACAACTTTAGCCCTGGGCAAATTGCACAGGTCTCTTACCTTCCATTAGAATATTTGTATAAAGAGGCACTCATAGGGCGATTGGAAGTATAATGTTCAGAAACTGCTCAGCACTGTGCCTGACTACATAGTTATTACCAGGGGACCTATTTTTTTTTTTTTTCTGAATAGTCCATATAAAATAAATAAGAATTCAGTTGTTCTCATACACAATATTGGTGTTTCAAGGAAATGTATAGAATCTGTGCAAAATGGAGTGTGGGTTCTATTCAACATTATAGTACATTTTTATGTGAAAAGAAACTAAACGATATTGAAAAATATTAGTTTCTGAAGGAATACTTTAAAAAGTGGATAAAATTTATTTATGAATTATATTTGAAACTGACTTTCAGTTGAACTCTATGTGGTGTTGTTTTTTCCATTTTTATCTGTCTGGTTACTATCACAGTGCCTGAGAGAATAACTCAATAGCTAAGTGGTTGTAGAATGCATGAATGTAGTATGCACTTAACTCCAGAGCCTTGATTTCGTTGCTAATACACAGTTTATTTTTAATAAATCTTTAGTAGGAAATGATGTCTTCTTGCCTTCAAATATCAAAAGATGTGTTGTTATATAAGAGAAATAACCTCTTTTGGCCTCAGATAATTAAAGAAAGCTTAGCTTTATTTTTAAATTATATATCTGAAGCGCAGCACTATTTAAAATAATCAAACTATTCCCACTTTTTCCTTTATCAGGTGAAATCCAACTACATTTTTTTGTTATCATTTATCTCTTTCAGCAATTTTCTTTATGTCCTTGAAAGACTCATCTTTGATCTGATCAAATTTCATTTTTATTTCTTTCTACTTTATTCATATTTATTATTTAGACATATAATACATAATTTTTAATTTTTAACATTAATATAACAATGTCTATGGTCCCATAGCTGCTATCTATAAATTTACATAATTTTTACATAAATACCACTGGAATTTAAAACCTGATCCAAGTACATTATCAGAATAATGATCTCTCCCTGCTAGACAGTAACTTTTTATAGAGATATATTTTGAGTTGTACCTTATGTTGTATAACACATCTTCCATCTGATGTTTAGAAACTATGAGAAATTTGATCATGGAGATTAAATAATTCACTTTAATTTTTTTTTAGATTTGTTCTGTGTGTTCTAATTTACCACATTAAATTGTGTGCTCATTGCAAATGAAGACTTTCAATATTTGACTACATGATTTCCACTTTTCTTACAAGGGGCTCCTGATGCCCTTGGATAGACTGAAAGATCAACTTCAAGGACTGTTATTGAAAATGCCAGTTATCTGGAAACTAGTAGCCCATATAACATTTTTAGATAATAAGGTTGAAAGCAAATGTAATGATTGGAAGAAATGTCTAGTCCAAAAAAGGGCTCTTCCATCCTTTCCACTAATATTGCTAAACTTTATTTAAAGATATTTAGTGACTTTGCCATATCTACCTCATTAATAAAATTTTTCTACAGTTTGATTGAACTTACTGTCAAAAAGTTTGGCAAATATCTAAAATAAATATAACTTTCTTCAACATACGTCCAGCATGTCTAGTTTAACATTAACATCTAATGTTAACATTTCTCCTAAATTTTACCAGATTCTTATAATGTCACCAGGAACCTTAATTAACTAGTCATCGTTTGTTTCTGAGTTGATTTTCTGATTTTTAAAAATGAAAAATCTGTGTAGCTTTATGTATTTTTTACTATCTTTTAATTGGTTTCTATTTTACTGAATTCAACTTTGCAATGGCTTATAATGATTCAAATTTCACAGTAGGTGTGTCTTTCAAAGAGCTTAGTGCTTATTGCAAAAATCATCCTATAGGTCTCTACTACTTTCCAGTGAAGGAAATAAAAATTTAAAAAGCACAGAGTCATGTAGAAACATAACGTAGAATTTGAATTCCAAACTACATGCGGAAAACAGATTTTCAAGCCTTCATAGATTTCTTAGGGTTGCACTTTCATTTATCAATCTTTATATCCTATAAAATTTACTTTATCCATGGAAATGAAACATTTTTCTGAATATTTGAGTTAATTGCTATCTTTCATATTTCAATATTATATCATATTTAGGCATTATCTTTTAATGTAAGTAATAACTAACTACCTCTCAGATTTAAAGAGTCTAGAAAACAGATCCTTATCATTTCTTCTAAGCAATTTAGGATGCCAACGCACCCTGACAGCAACTTAGGCAAGATGATTAAACAGGTTTGGTAGAAAATAATATTCACAGTTATTTTGGAATGCTGCAGAAAAGTACAGATTATACACATTTGGTAACCAAATTATATTAGTCTATTTTCTAGGATACATATATTCAAATAATTTTGTTTAATATGTGTCAAGACATTCTCAGTCTTTTTTTGTGTGTGTTTATTTGTTTGTTTTTGAGACAGAGTTTTGCTCTTGTCGCCCAGGCTGGAGTGCAGCGGCGCATTCTCAGCTCACTGCCACCTCTGCCTCCCGGATTCAAGGATTCTCCTGCCTCAGCCTCCCGAGTAGCTAGGATTACAGGCATGCACCACCAGGCCTGGTTAAATTTTTTGTATTTTTAGTAGAGACGGGGTTTCACCAGGTAGGCTATGCTGGTCTTGAACTCCTGACCTCAAGTGATCCATCTGCCTTGGCCTCCCAAAGTGCTGGGATTACAGGCATGAGCCTATAATGCCCAGTCTATTCTCAGTCTTTTTAACAGAGTTAATATGTGACTTTTAATTTTTTTCTATTAATAAAATAAAATGTAAACATTTTAATAACAACCAGGAATTTTAGGTCTCCATCCATGTTAAGAAATTCCTTTGGTGCTCTTTATAATGGAAATTGTCAATTATTCTGCCCATAAATCTTTTCACCATTTACTAACAGCTATAAGAAAAGTGGAGGTCGGGCGTGGTGGCTCATGCCTGTAATTCCAACACTTTGGGAGGCCAAGGCAGGCGGATCACGAGGTCAGGAAATCGAGACCATCCTGGCTAACATGGTGAAACCCCATATCAACTAAAAGTAGAAAAAAATTAGCCAGGCGGGGTGGCACACGCCTATAGTCCCAGCTACTCAGAAGGCTGAGGCAGGAGAATGGTTTGAGCCCAGAAGGTAGAGACTGCAGTAAGCCAAGATTGTGCCACCGAACTCCAGCCTGAGTGACAGAGTGAGATTCCATCTCA
>NW_012101350.1:206600-210584 GCF_000951045.1 Mandrillus leucophaeus | reverse complement strand
AAAAAGAAAACAGAAAAAGAAGATAAAAAACAAAACTGGAGGTGGAGGGGCGTGGGCGTGAGGGACAGGAGTGAAGGAGTAAAAAAAATCCAAGGAAATACAACCTACCAAAATACTTTACCATAAACTTTTAGTAATTCTTTAAATGAGAAACAATTGTTAAACTGTTTGAAATTAAATTTTACTGGTAGCAGTCTTATTCACTGAATCCTTATTTTTATTTTCACTTAAACTCCTTCTACTCCCTTAATTCTAAGCATTTTGGAGGTTTTATCCACATTGCTCACCAATTGGTCCTAAATATTCGTCTCCAATTTTGGCTGATTTCCTGAATAATACTCTTTAGTTTTCAATTGTCTACTACAATTTTACATAAGTGCCTTATTCAATATTAATCTGAAAAATATTTTTTGAGAATGTAAAATTCAACAGGTGAAGTTTGGGGCACTGGGGATAGGTTGAAATTTAATTGAAAATAATCTTGTCTTTTTGAAGATAATATTCCAATGAATGAGAAACTTAAAATAAGCATATTTAGCAAGTAATTTATGTTATATAATACAAAATAAAATTATCATTTAAAAAAAAATCAAGGTGGATAAGAAAGTTAGGGAGCTTCAGAGCATTGTGGTAAGCCTTACTGAGAATTTGACATTTGGTCAAAAACAAAAAAAGGCAGCCTGTGCATATATCTGCAGAGAGAACATTCCAGGCATAGGTAACAGCCAGTGCAAAGCACTTGTTGCATGAATACTCCTGGCATAATTAAAGAACAGCAAAAAAGTCCAGGGGAGTAGTAGAAGAGGAGATATATGAAAGAAGACCACAATGTACAAATCTTTAGAAGCTATTGTAAAAAAATAGCTTTACTGTTACAGAAAAATGATGGTACCATTAGAAGATTCTGAGAAAAGTGATGCAATCATCTTCTTCCTGTCTTAAGACAATTTCTCCAATGCCTTTATTAATTTTTAAAAATATACAAACACCCAGAAATTGAATTAGAGTGGGTTAGACCAAGGTGGTAGCAGTAGCGTGATAGTGGGAAGTGGTTGGATTCTGAAGTATTTCTATCACAGCACCAGTGAAAAAGAATACACAGATTATTTCATGGTTTTTGGGCTGGGAATACTGAATGATGCAGTTGACATTAACTGAGATGGAGATGACTATAGGAGGCAAGGATGTGATGAGGGAGGCAGGAGTGTGGGCACTGTAATTATAAATGTCCAGATGAAATGTATCTCTTGTCATCCTGCTATTTCTTTCATTCCCTATCTTGATTTATTTGTCTCATCAACCTCTGCTAATCCTATTTAATGTTTCTTTTTTACATCCCTACTGTAATTGCCTACTATTATTGTCATTGCTCAGACAAGTCATATTATTCTATAGCAAGTCTTTTTTTATGATTATTTCCAACATACAAAATTAACCACTATGTATGTGTCATGGGATCTTTGGGGTGTTGCTTTGCCAGCCAGAAATCTCTATGGCTGGGGGTGTTTTCTGCCTGAGTGTTGCTTGTGGCCACTGGGCTTGTTCCACCCACTGGGCCCTGCAAGCTGCACTTGGCTCTTGCTACCAGCTCAGATTTCATACCTGACAAGGGCAAGCCAGGCACAGAGCAGTTGAGGTGTATAGGCAGGCAAGTGTGGGAACTGGCCACTGTCCACAGCCAGGCGTGATGCCTGTTGTGGTGGAGTAGGCTGCTCAAGGCACTGGCACAGGTGCCTGCTCTGTGTAAAGCTGTGGCTGGACCAAATGTACCACATGTGGCTTCTGCTGTGGGTACCATGTCTGGAAAAGGAAAATACATTGCCACCTGGAAGCTTGCAGAAGTCAGTTACTGTAAAGCCCCAAGGAGGGTGTCACAGCCCTGGCTCGAGGACCCCCTAGGTCTGGGTTCCCTGCAGAATTGCAGCTCTTCTCTCCTTCTCATCTTCTGCAACATGGTGAGCAGGGAGACATGTTTCAGCTCTGTTTGTATTACAGCTATTTCAGTCTCACCATTTAGTGTGTCCTGAGTTCTTGTCCCACCTCCAGAAAGAATGAGGTACATGAACAACTGAAGGACGAATAAGGCAGAGAGGAACTTCACTGAGCCACAGAACAGCTCTCAGGAGACCCGCAGTGGGTAGCTCCTTGCTGCAGGCAGGTGTCCCTACATCTGTCCAGCTCTCAGTGGAGAGGAGACCTGCTCCTGAACTACCACATGAAAAGAGGTAGTTTCTTTTTACAGACAAATCCTCCAAATATCTGTGTGAGTCCGGCTGAAACTGGAGTTGGTACGAGCTCAGAAGGGAGGCAGTATGTGCTGACTGGTCCATGGACAGCCATGGGTGGGCTTGGAAAAAGCACTATAAGTTATCACTCAGGGCGACAAAGACTCCACCTGGAACTGGGAGCTTTGCCCCCAGGCTTCAGGTTGTCATTGGCTTGAAAGTGGGATTTTACGAGGGACCGGCCCCTATCTGCCCAGGAATATGTCTGCCTCCTGCCATCAACATGCTGTCCACGGTGCCCAGGATGTTTGTGCTGAGGGGCACCTGCAGGCCCAGGCTGAGCCACCCTCATCCCCCCATTCCTCCCACGTTCGTCAGTGCCCAAAGTCTAGAGGGGGCTGAGATGGCAGTGATCTGGCATGTCAGTGCCACTCAGAGCACGTGCGCAACCAGCCAGGTTGACATAGCAACTGGGCTTGGCCACAATTTTGCTCCACACCAGACTGGGCACTGGGAGTGGGGAAAAGCCAGACATTGGGAGCAGACATTTCCAAGCCTTGGTGGCAGAGGATTTCCAGGCCCCCGAGAGCACAGGGATGCCAGGAATCAGAGCCACAACAGGACAGCTGCCGCTGTACCCAAGAGCATGGAGCACACAACCCTGGCCATGCCCACCCTGCTGCAACTGGCATCTTCACAGCGGCCACTCCAGATGGGCCACCACTACCATCATATGTGTGCCTCAGTTTGGAGCAACAAAAATTGACAGTTCTACTAGCTTCATCTGTGCCCTTCTCCAGCATTCCCTTCCTTTTCTTTCCTTCTTTTTATTAAATTTGGGGATTTGTTTCTATATGTCTTTCAAAAACAGGACATTTTTCTAATGACAATAATGCTATTATTGCATCTCAAGAATTAAGAAGAATTACTTAATATCTTCTAATACCTTCTCCATAATAAAAGTCCTGATTATTTAAAAAAAAATAGTTTGCTTGAAATAGAGTTCAAATGAGGTCATTGTAATAATGACCTCAATCATTGTAATAATGTTAATCAATTATCTTTTAATTCTGATGAGTAATGTTAGAATGCTTTTTTTTTAAACTTTTTTCCTTCCCGAAAAGAAAAACTTTGCTAAAGAAATTAGGTTAGATAGGTTAGATCGCCTAAAGACTATACCTGATTTTGACTTGACTGATTGTTTCTTCTTGGTGTTGATCAGTTTACCCCTCCTTCCCCCGCACTTTCTATGGACTTCCTGTTGAATGATAGCTCAATGTAGGGTTGATGATAGTCAAGTTCAATTTGCATGTGTGCCTGGGGAGGGTGAGCATGTTGTGTGCATGTGTGCTTGTGTAGAAATACTTCATCGGTGGTGCTGTCAGTAACAGCCTCTTAAGTGTCTCTATTATCTCTTTCTTTATAAGGCTGGCAGAATTATCTATTTAGAAAACAGATCTTCTAAAATCCTTAACTGTTTATGCTTCAATAATAAAGCCTAAAGTTTTAAGCCAGCAATTATACATCTTCACAAGTTGACCATAAAATCTGTGCTCCAGCAGCCTATGATCACTGACTGCCAGCTCCTCATCACTGTCAAACCCATAGTGGGTTTTAAGAATTAACAGAAAGAATATTTTGAGGGCACCTTGAACGGCATTGGTATATAAAAAGAACTAAAAAATAGTAGTTTTTCCTTTTAATACACTTTTTCATGTTTTTCCTTCAACTTAAAATACCTGGGTCTCACAAGTCTACC
>NW_012101350.1:191378-206412 GCF_000951045.1 Mandrillus leucophaeus | reverse complement strand
TCCCTCCCCCCTCCCCCCTCCCCACAATAGGCCCCAGTGTGTGATGTTCCCCCTCCCGAGTCTACCGATCTTTTGCACAGCCCTAAGGCTATTTCATGTCACTTTCTATTTCAAAGGCAACAGACAAGACATAAGTAAAAGGCAATGTTAGATTAGATCCTAAATATCAGGAGCAGAATGTAGTGACAAATGATGCAAATTATTTCCTTAGTATTTTTTTAAGAATTGTTAACGTTTGTTCTTCCTTATATGAATGCTTATAAAATGCACAAGTTTAACAAAATAAAAATTACTATAATACTTATCATTTACATAATTTAACTCTTATAGTTACTAGCAAAAATTGGTAATTCAGAAACTTTTTGATTTTTACTTTTAAGAATTCCTTTCTTTTTACAATAATAAGCAGTAAATAATAATTACACATATGTGATAAAATATCTTTGACAATGTGCTTTATTGAAACAGAGATATATATTCTTTGCTATTCAAGTTTTTAAGAGGAAAAGCTTAGATATGAAAGTAACTTATCTTTGATATTATTTATTTAGCTTCTTTCAATCTATAAAAGTCTTCAGTAACTATTATAATCCTTTAGTTTTTTAGTGTAAATACTTGTCACTGTATCATCTTAAGTAACAATGACTGTCCAAATTTATTTAAAAAATTGCATTTTACAGTTCATACTTAAAATAATACACATGTTAGACTCCACATGAGATAATCTAAAGAAATCAAAATTTCTGTGACCAAAGAAAAACAAACAAACCACTTCTGCTTCATTGCTGACAGCTAAGCATGCTACTCATTTTCAGTGCAATCAGCAGTCTATCTTTTTTTTATCTATTTCTACTATAAGACACACTAATTAAATTCCCCTTTGCCTGATTCTTTTCATATACCACATGAATAGCAAGTAAAGTCAATTTGTGAACTTATTGTCCTTGACATACTGTAGAAGTGTTTCCAGCTGGAACTGATTATGTTTAATCTTCTGTGTTACCCAGGTAAAAAATAATCCAAAAGGTAACAATAAATAATTGCAGCTCTAACTTATTTAAATTTGTTCTGCTACTGTTTTGGAACAATGCAGATGAATAGCAAAAGATCTTTCGCATTGTTCAAAGAATGTTTCCACAGCTGCAATTATTTTCTTGCATGAGACCATGTGCACTCTGCAGTAGGTGACAGGTAAATGATTTTAAGATATGAGAAAACCAAATTGAAGCACTCGTTATTCTTTGAGGAAATAGAATCAGCACTAGATTGTGCAATCCTTACACTCAATCTTTCTGAGAAGGGCAATAGTACAGACATTTTAGAAGGTAAGATTTTACATGTATCTTAAAATCATTTGGGCTTTCTCCTATAATATGCTCTAAAAAATGTGATACTTGCAGTCTTATTGTAGGAATTATTGTCAACAAGAATAAAAGGTTGGTTTATAAACATGACAGAATCTTTGCAAATTATACTTTGGAAAAATGTGACTATATGTATTTATATACTACATAAATATTATTAAAATAATATATAAATATATATATGATACATTATATATACTATATAGTGTTTATATACCACATACACTTTGTAATTTATATGTATTTTAAATACCTGAGTAACAAAACTACTTTATAAGTGCTAAATTTTATAAACTGAAGTTCTCATTTTTAAAGGAAAATGAGCTAGACAGTGCTGCTTACATGATATTTAAATTTTTAGACAAAAGTACTGAATATCTAAGAATCCAATTGCCTTTATTAAGATGGAACATCTTAATACGTATGTAAACTCATAAGAACTCGTGAATTTTAAAGACAAAAACCAGATATTTCTTTTAAAGCAAAATCTTTAAATAAAAACGCAGCTCTTACATATGCTAAATGATGCAAATTTAAAATATACACATTATAATTTAAATAAAACTGCATTGGGCATATAGTGCCTCTTACTGAATATTTGTCATTCCATAAGAAATATATTAATGTCCAAAATGCTGTCTTTCTATCTCTAATTATTGAAGGCCTATAAGCTTTAATCTGTAAATAATTTATTTTTTAATAGTAAAGTTATATTAATTTTGTTTTTTTAAAGATCAAATGGTGCATGGTATATTAAAACATTTGAATTATAATCTGTATTTTATTGTATTACATAAAAATTCCTCTTATAAAAAGCCTAATCAAATCTGTTTTGTTTTATTTGAAACTAATTTTTATTTCATAGAACACTGCATACAATATAAAAGAGGAAACAATACTTTGTGAGAAAATAGTTAATGCCAAAAATATTCTAGCGTTTTATCAAATAAAACAGAAAGATATAACCATTACAGCATAAAATGAAAAATTAATCAAATTATTTATATCAAAGATTTAATATACTAACACTACAATGGTTCTGCAAATAATTTCAAAAGCTTCTGCACAGCAAAAGAAAAAATCAGCAGAGAAAACAGACAACCTACAGAATGTGAGAAAATATTTGCGAAGTAATTATCCAATCAAGGGCTAATACCCAGAATCTACAAGGAACTCAAACAACTCATGAAGAAGAAAACAAATAACCTCGTTAAAAAGTGGGCAAATATATGAACAGTCTTTTTTATTTTAAAGAAGACTTAGAAGCCAACAAACATGAAAAAATGCAAATTAAAACTACAATGAGATACAATGTTATACCAGCCAAAATGGCTACTATGAAAAAGTCAGAAAAACAGCAGATGTTGGTGAGAATGCAGAGAAAAAGGGAAAGTTTATACACTGTTGATAGGAATGTAACTTAGAACATCCTCTATAAAAAAATAGTGTGGAGATTTCTCAAAGAACTAAAAATAGAACTACTAGCAATCTCACTGCTGTTTATATACTCAAACGGAAATAAATCATTATAGAAGAAAAACCTGCAGGCATATATTTATTGCAGCATAATTCACCATAGCAAAGTTATGGAATCAGCCTAAGTGATCAATAGATAATTAGATAAACAAAGTATGGGGTGTGTGTGTGTGTGTGTATGTGTGTTTGTGTGCGTGTTGCGTGTGTTTATTTAGCTATCATCTATGCCTCTGTCTCTCTCTCTCTCTCTCTATATATATGTATTTGTAATATATATTTGTTTATTTATTTATTTCTACACACCATGGAATACTACTCAGCCATAAAAAAGAATAAAATCATGTATTTCACAATGGAACTGAAGTCTGAAATAACTGAAATAACTCAGAATCAGAGTGAAATACCACGTGGTCTCACTTACAAGTGGGATCTAAACGAACAGTACACATAGATGTAGGGGATTTGAGGGGATGAGGGGAAAATACACATTGTAGACTACAATTGGTGGCAGGGTGGAAGGTGGGTGATGGTCGAAAAATTACTTATTGGGTAAAATGTTTACCATTTGAGTGACAGGTATACTAAAAGCCCAGACTTCACTACACAATATATCAATGTTACAAAATTTCACTTGTACCCTCTAAGTCTATTTAAAAAAATAAAAATGATAAATAAAAAAATAAAATTCCTACATGGACCAAAGTTAATATGTGACTTCAAATTCATCTCTGTTGACAATCTCATTTTGTGTTTTGTTCTCTTAATTTTGCTTGACAAGTTTCTCAGTATTTAATGCTTACTTGTAGAATCACAAACTGTAATACTTTGCATTTCTATTTTACTTTGACATGCATAATCTCACTGGTTCTTTACAAATTTGTGAAGAAGACAGATAAGGTACTGCTACACTAATTAATTAATAAATGTTGTGCAAGAGAGATTAAGTGGCTTGTTGCATGTCATACAGCAATGATGCAGAGGAGTTGAATGCATAAACAATTTTCTCCAAGCCTGTAGCCAATCTGATTGTGGATTTCTTCCCCTTGGCACTTCTTATGAGAAATCAAGATTAAAAAAAAAAAAAAACTCATTAATATAGACTACTGATAATCCTAATCCTACAAAATAAAAGATTGGTAACAATTCAGAATAAAAGTTCAAAATGAAACATGAGATATGTGGAGGAGGAAACAGGGTTACCACGTGCCCTAGTCCTTTTATATAGCTGCTAATGGATATGATAAATTGACATTTGATGGTTAAATGTAACTTTACATGTATAAACATCTCGGGGATTTTCAGAACATCTTGAAAGTGTTTTTCCTGGAGTTTATTTTCCTAAGCTAGTCAATAAGATTGAAGCAACACAATTTAACATAGTAAATTGTTTTTATTTTTCAACTACTATCAAATGTTACTTTCACTTGGACTCAAGGCCTTGCCCTGGACTTTGCCGTTATCTCTATCTTAATCCTTGAAATAACTTTCGTTACTATCCCTGGCTCAAATAAAGTTTCTCCTTCCCTTGCTGCAAGTATAACGAGGTTTAGGTCTCACTGTCTTTAAACCTGGTATTTCCATCCAATTTTTCTGTGACTCCTGTGTTTATATCCTTAACTCTTCAATCTGGAAGTTAGAATTCCCTCCCTTTCATCATTTTCTTCTTAGAAACTTGAAACTCTCTGCCTGTCCACCAGTCCTTCCTCTGTCAATAAATTTCTGATTCTACAACTGAGTTTCTAAGCATTAATGAAGAAAATCAGTCGGCTGTGTAGACTGGTGATAAAATAACATACCTTATCTTTATCCTCAATAATGCCAGCACATTATTCTGTTTCCGTTATCTGTTCCTTCTCCAATTCTTTCCTGCAGTAATTTCAAATTTTACCCATGTCTTCAACCTCCTATATTTGCCTTTCTTCTTTTTTGAGAAAACTAACTTCTGTTTCTCATAAAAAAACAGACATCAAGGTAATAACACTTTTTCATTCTATATGTCCCTGCCCCACCTAACCATGTATTTGTATCAACTATTTTTACAATTTTTCCTTCAATACCATTGGGAACATGTTTCTTCTCTTACCCAAGGCACAGGTGGAATATGTAGCTATTTGTGGCCCAAATGTGTTTTGCTTCTTCATAGGAGTTGCTGTCCCCAATCTTTCCTTTATTTTGAAATCCTACTCTCCTTTTCCTGTTTGCCCAGCAGCTGTACGTGACCAAGGCTCTTCTTTTATTGTCAAGCAAGTTAAAACATTCACCTCCATAAGTCTATACTCAGTGCTTTAGTGGTATAACGTTTCTATTTATACTTTAACATTTTGACTATAAATGCTTAATATATAGCAAAAAGTCTATAAAAAAATAAACACATATTGACAATTTACCTAGCTTAAGATATGGAAAATCACCAAGAAATACGGAGCATCCTGTATGCTACTACATCACTTTATATTTCCCAAGAAATAAAAACCATCTAGTATTTTATATGCTTTTTTTTGGATTTTACCATATATATTTATATATATATATATATTTTAGCATATATATATCTGTTGTGTTTTAAATAAATTATTCTATATAATGTGCATTGTTACATGATTTGAGTTTTTTCAATTTGTTGCTTTGAAGTCTTTGCATATTGATATGTGTTGTTTTATTTTATTTCTATTCACAATTGTATAATATTCATTTTATGAAAATGCCCTAAGGTGCAGTGGCTCACGCCTGTAATCTCAGCACGTTGGGAGGCTGAGGCAGGTGGATCACCTGAGGTCAGGAGTTCGAGACCAGTCTGACCAGCATTGTGAAACCCCGTCTCTCCTAAAATACAAACAATTAGCCAGGTGTGGTGGCAGATGCCTATAATCCCAGCTACTCAGGAGACTGAGGCAGGAGAATCACTTGAACGTGGGAGGTAGAGGTTGCAGTGAGTCGAGATCACACCATTCCATCCAGCCTGGGCAACAAGAGCGAAACTCCATCTCACCAAAAAAAAAAAAAAAAAAAAAAAGAAAGAAAGAAGAAAGAAGGAAAGAAAAGTAAATGCCCTAAGGTGTTTATCCATTCAACCGCTGCTTTTGAGAATGTGGCCTGTTTCTAAATTGTTTTATAATAAACAATGAAGATATATATTCATGCCCATGTATCTTGGTAACATTTTTAAGGCTTATATTATCTCTTTTTGTAGTAAATTTTAGTGGATATGATTTTAATATGTTAGAAGTTATTACTGTTGTAATGCGCATTTTGACTTTTGTCCTACTTAGAGAATTCTTCTCTGCTGAAAGTTGATAAAAATATTTTCCCGTATTTCTCTTAAAAATTTTAAAATTTTTTATATGTTGAATTTTACATGTAAGTCCTTCATACAACAGCAATTGTTTTGATAAATGCTGTAGATAGAATTTAAAATGTATTTATTAAAAATTAAATTGCATACTGATCTAAAATACTAGTTCTTTTAAATGTCAGATTCTCAATTAAGGCCTTGGAAAATTTTATGTTAGTGTCAGCTAAGTATATGCACATAAATATACACACACACAGATTATATGCTTTTTCTCTTTGATTAATTTTTCTTTTTATAACTGAAATCCATGATCTTTGTTATATTATTATTGAACTAATGTAAACCTTTTAATATTATTTAAAACATTCTTTATTCAATACAATACAAATGCTCATAGGTTTTCATTACAAGTTTATCTTTATAAATATAGAATTTGTGAATATTAATTGTATGTATTAGGTATAATTTATTTTCTGCTTTTTTATTAAAAAACTTTGGAATTATCTCTGAATTTGTAAAACTACATCTAAAACTTGATAGTCATTCAGGCATCGATAATATTAAATAAGTTACAATGTATAAATTTGAAGTAATTAAGGTCAAACTTTCTCCCTCCTTTTCTGAGGAACATGGTTCTTCTAGATCTGCATTCTATTTTCGAATCATCATATAATTCATGTACTTAAAGTGTTTATTTTCTTATTAACTTACCCACTTACATCTTCAACCATTACCTATTTTTTGAGCTTATGAATTTTGACTTAGGATTTTAGATGTAACTTTAATGTCGAATATACATATCAACTTCATTCTTATATTCCTTCCTACCTGCTTAGCCAACGCAACCTATTTTTCTTTGAGGCTTCCACAGTGCTATTTATGGAATCATTATCCACATAGTTGCTCAAGCGCTAATTTTAGGACATACTGTTAATTGTCTTTTTTCTTTTTAGCCCCATACTTAATCCATAAATAATTCACATCTACTTACAACTAATGCCTTTGTATAACTAAGTCTAGCTTGAAAATATGACTTACGTGATTACACTTTATCTGTTCCACTACAATTCATAGTCAAGTCATGTTCAGCTCTCAACAGGACTGCTGCAATAACTTACTGACTTCCTTTATCCTTAATTAAATACCTGCCCAACAAAATCCATTTTTCATGAAGGATTTAGAAATATCATGTTAATTATCTGGTTAAAATATTTCAGTTTCTTATATTACGCTTAGAATGAAATTTAAATACTGTCTTAGAGTCAGAACTATGCCTACTTTCCATAAATTCCCAGCCATTTCAGATCCTCTTTAGCTAATTATACTAAAGACGAATTCATTTGTTGTTTTTTTCTTGAATGACCTGTTTTTCCTACCTCTGGACTTTTGCATTTTTTTCTTTCTGCCTTGAATGCTCTGCAATTTCATATTTGTATTCTGCTTTACAGTCTATATTCTCTTCTCTGCTAAACTGGCTTTGCAGTGTGGCTCCTGTATTCACACTTTTTGACATTATTCCCTCCCACAGTCATTTCCTATCACATAAATCTGTTCTCTTTATTTATAGTAGTTAACAATATAGAAAATTATATTATTCATGTCTTTGTTTACTTATTCATTATCAAACTTGCTTCAACTACCATGCTCTGTTCTTTCCTGTTTAGTGTCTTATCCCCATTACCTTTCAAAATGCCTGGCATCTGGCACTATTGAACAAAATGGGTGATCAATAGATACTTTTTGAATCATTGAATATATGAAAAGTATACAACATCCATATGCACACCTACATTTTTTTAAAGAATTATTTACCCTGGCATTTTATTATGTTGCTTGGTTTTCCCAAATCTATGTGATAGGTTTTGCTTTGAATAAGTAAGCTGACTTAAATAGCCATAAACCAATGAAATGAAGAAACACAACAAGTAATGATTTAGAATGCAGCAACAATAGATTAAATAGAATAGTCAATTATATAAAATCTATAACATTTTAATTTGATAAAATTATGTGCTAAATGGATTTGAAAACTTTATATTACTTTTAGATAATATATATTAAGCCTGAGATGTACACATACATGTATATGTATATGTATACACATATATATTATTCTAGTTATGATACACTTTTAACACTTAAGTATTTTTTGGCACAACAACTTTATGAAAATCAGTGCAATGAGATATTTCTTCATTATAATTTTTTTTTACATATAATGCCCAAAGGAAAGTAAAGTGCAGTAGCTCATTCTAATAAAGTAGCAAATGTGGATTGGATAATGTGGATTTTGAACATTCTGAAAAGTGGTGTTGACAGACTACAAATTCTTTTATTTCAAAGGGAATTTTCACTACATGAAGTTTCTGAAGATCGTGTGAATAGTATACACAGACTTAGAAAAATTTGCTATTGCCCTGCCTCCTACCCAATTTTAGTCAGGAACAGTCATCTTTAATGATAAGTGCATGATCCTAACTCAAATAGTAACACAACAACCTTGTTGAGAACCTTTGTTGTGAGCAAGTGTTTGATAACAAAATAAAACAGATGTCATATTTATATCTCTGATTAAGGTTTTTGAATACAATTTAGGATGAGATACTGTTCTGAGTTCTTATATTTATTATAGAATCACCAAAAAACAGAAACAATAATATAATGAAAGAGATTCTTACAGCCCACTCTTTAGAGAAAGTCGTATTTTTTGTGAAGGGTAAGATACATAAACATTGACTATTATCAAGTAGAAGTTGGTAATATTTCTATTTTTATTCTATTTAGAAAGGTAGGAATCTATAGTAGAATGAGTTAGTGACAAAGAGGAAAAATATTATTTTATTACTACATTTTACTGATTTTCTGGAGAAGTTGGTACCAAGTGCTAAATTCATGTGTTTCAGTAGACCCATTAAGATCAAAGGGACAATAATATTAATGACTTTCCTCATGATATTGTATAGATTATAAATTGAGTGAGGGTAAAATGTGTTGTGTGCATGCGATAAGTATATCTGTTGAAAATTTTTAACTGTAAGACTTTAAGGAAGATATCTTTGAAAAGTTACAGCTCGTTAATTATGTATATTGTCATTATGGTTCTTGAAAATGTTGACTTTAAACTACCTGGCATTAATTAAAGATCCTAATATTTTCTTAAAAATATGTCTAAGTTTTTCAAAATTTGTACAGAAACTCTTTTCAACTATATCATAACAGTGAGTTAATACATATTAGAGAAGAAGTAATGGCAAAAGTTATTTATAATAATCAGAAACATTGTACACTGTAGATTTAAGTGATTATGATACCAAGTTTAGTTGAACTTTGGAGAATTGTTTAGAGTGGTCAAATATATGCTAATCTGAATAGAGATTGAGTATTTTATTATAAAAGATTGAGAATAAGCTTAGTCAACTAATTTTGCTTTCAGTAAGAAAAAAATAGTACTTTACATTTAATTACTGATATAAGAAAATATTTACAGATCAAGAAGGTTATTGAATAAAAATCATCTGGAATATATGCTTATTGAGATTGTTTGCCCTTCAAAGAAGCTTACTCTAGAAAGGAAAAAAAAATAAAAGCTTGGTGATTTCAGGAATCTTTAATACGTGCTTTCTTCAGGTAATAGGTAAAGAAACTTCACTGAAGTTATTACCTGTTGATACAGAGACACACTGGTAACTTTAGGTGAGATTAATTTCAAAATCTCTTAATGCCATAATCAAATACATTCATGTTGGTAAATTATGATGTTTTTCATATATGATTGGCAGTCCTTTTTGGTGTTTCACCTTATATGCCCTATATTCTAAATGTCAAAATGGGTGTTAATATAGCCAGAAATCGATATGTGTGATTTAGTGTAAGATAAAGTATAGATAAAAGTATAAAATAAAGTGTAAGATAAAAACTTTTGGTAAGAAAATTACAAACTTCCTCCTTTTTCATTAATTGAAACCTCTATGTTATATTCATGGGTACATGTGCAAGTACGTTACATGGATATGTTGCATAAAGCTAAGGTTTGGGATATGAATGATCTCGCCACCAAGGTAGTGAGGACAGTACTCAATAGTTAATTTACCAACCTTTGCCCCCTCCTTCCTCCACTAGTAATCCCCAGTGTCTGTTGTTGCCGTGGTTATGTCCATGAATATCTAGTGTTTAGCTCCTACTTGTAAATGATAATATGCATCATTTGGTTTTCTGTTTCTGCATTAATACTTAAGGATAATGGCCTCCAGCTACACACATGTTGCTGCAAAGAACTTTTTTTCTTTTCTTATAGCTGCCTAGTATTCCGTGGTATATGTATACTACATTTTCTTTATCCAATCCACTACCAATGGACATTTAGGTTTATACCATGTATTTGCTATTGTGAGTAGTGCTGCAATGAACATACACGTACATGTGTCTTTTTGGTAGAAAGATTTATTTTCCTTTGGATATATATCCAGTGATGGAATTGCTGGGTTGGATGGTAACTCTGCTTTAAGGTCTTGGAGAAGTCTCCAAACTGCTTTCCACAGTGGCCACCAACAGCATATAAGCAATCCCTTTTCTGCACAACTTCGACAGCGTCTGCTGTTTAGAAAGGTAGGAACTTTTCAATAATAAAAGTCATTCTGACTAGTGTGAGATAATATCACATTGTGGTTTTGATTTTCATTTCCCTGATGATTAATGATGTGGAACATTTTTTTCATATGTTTGTTGTTCACTTGTATATCTTATTTTAAAAAGTGTCTGTTTATGTTTTTTGCCCACTTTTTAATGGGACTGTTTTTGCTTTTTGAATTAAGTTCCTTAGAAATTCTTGATATTAGACCTTTGTCTAATGCATAGTTTGCAAATATTTTCTCTCATGCTGTAGGTTGTGCTTTCTCCGTTCATAGTTTCTTTTGCTGAGCAGAAGCCTCTTTAGTTTAATTTTGTCTCACTTGCCAATTTTTGTTTTTGTTGCCATTGCTTTTGAGGACTTAGTCATAAATTCTTTCCAAATGCCAATGTCCAGTATAGTGTTCCCTAGGTTTTCTTCTAGAGTACTTAGAGTTTGAGGTCTTACATTTAAATTTTTAACTCATATTAAGTTAACTTTTGTGTATTATGAAAGGTAGGTTCCAGTTTTATTCTTCTGTATATGGTTAGCCAACTATCCCAGCACCATTTATTGAAAAGGGATCTCTTTCCCTGTTGCTTACTTTTGTCAACTTTGTCAAAGATCAGATGATTGTAGGTGTGTGGCTTTATTTCTGGATTCTCTATTCTGTTCTATTGGTTTATGTATGCGTTTGTACTAGTTCTATACTATTTTGCTTACTGTAGCATCCTAGTATATTTTGAATTTGGGTAATATAATACCTTCAATATTGTTCTTTCTGCTTAGGATTGCTTTGTCTATTCAGGCTCTTTTTGGTGCCATATGAATTTTAGGATTTTTTTTTCCAAATTCTATGAAAAATGACATTGGTAGTTTGAGAAACAGTATTAAACTTGTAGATTACTTTGGCAGACTGAGAGCCATTTGAATGGCTCAGACTGTGGCCATTTTAATGATATTATTCCCTCCAATCAATGATCATGGAATGTTTTTCCATTTGTTTGTGTCATCTATGATTTCTCTCTGCAGCAGTTTGTAGTTCTCCTTGTAGACATCTTTTGCCTCCTTGATTGGTGTATTTCTAGGTATTTTATTATTTTGTCACTACTAGTGGGATTTTGTTCTTTATTTGGCTCTCAGTCTGAATGTTATCAGTGTATAGAAATGCTACTGATTTTCATACTTTGATTTTGTATCCTGAAACTTTACTAAAGTTATGTACCAGTTCTAGGAGCCTTTTGGCATTGTCTTTAGGGCTTTTTATTTATAGAATCATATCATCAGCAAAGAGTGATAGTTTGACTTATTGGATTCTTTTATTTCCTTCTCTTGCCTGATTGCTCTGGCTAGAACTTCCAGTTTCATGTTGAATAGGAGTGGTGACAGCGGACATCCCTGTCTTGTTCCAGTTCTCAAAGTGAATGCTTCCAGCTTTTGCTCATTCAGTATGATGTTGGCTGTGGATTTGTCACAGATGGCTCTGTAAACTTTTTCTTATAGAAAAGTTTTCAAGGAAAATTTAGAGGGCATATAGAAAGCTAGTTTCAGGCCCAGTTGGCAAATTAACATCAGTAGCTAAATCTTCAAGTTCTAAAAACATATGCATATAAGCACACACACATTCACATGTGCACACATACACACACAAAGGGAAGAAGAAATAAATTGGGAGAACTTAAGTTATACTTAGAATAAATAAAATACCTTAGTTTAAGATTTGAGGAAAGACAGTGAATAAAATATAAGATTAATCATAGGCTCCATTTTTGTAATCTATTAACTAAAATATTGGATTCACAATGTTTAGTCTACATGTAATCACTTGTCTTAATCACTATTTATAGATTGCAAAGATGACAAACAAAAAACCAACGGCATATTGGTTATTAGTATACGAGGCTTGTATGTCTAAAATAGTGCTCAGGTATGAATAATGTGTGTGTATATATATATATATATTTTTTTCTCCAATTAAGTAGTATCAATTATTTGAAAAGAAGTGTTTTTTTTTCATTTTGTGTGTACAGAGTAGGCATATATATATTTATGGGGTGCATGAGATATTTTGATGTATGCATACAATATGTAATAATCACATCAGGGCAAATGGGGTATTTATTACCTCAAGTATTTATCCTTTGTGTTACAAACAATCCAATTATATTCTTTAGTTATTTTAAAAGGTACAATTAAATTATTATTGACTATAGTCATCCTGTTGTGCTATCAAATAGTAGGTCCTATTAATTATATGTAATAATATTTTGTACCCACTAAACATCCCAACTTTCTCCCCACCTACCTGTTACCCTTCCTAGCATCTGGTAACCATCATTCTACTCTCTATCTCCATGAGTTCAATTGTTTTAATTTAGCTCCAAAAATAATAAGTGAGAACATGTGAAGTTTGTCTTT
This sequence comes from Mandrillus leucophaeus, assembly GCF_000951045.1. Classification (NCBI taxonomy): domain Eukaryota; kingdom Metazoa; phylum Chordata; class Mammalia; order Primates; family Cercopithecidae; genus Mandrillus; species Mandrillus leucophaeus. The sequence goes on along the minus strand of NW_012101350.1, from coordinate 193,256 downwards.
CTGTGTCTGGCTTATGTCACTTAATATAATGACCTCCAACTCCAACCATGTTGTTGCAAATGATAAGATATAATTATTTTTATGGCTAAATAGTACTCCATTGTGTATATGTATCATATTTGCTTTATCCATTCAGTTGCTGATGGACATTTAGGTCAGTTGTAACTTTTGGCTATTGTGACTAGTGCTGCAGTAAACATGGGAGTGCAGCTATCTCTGTGATACACTGATTTCTTTTCTTTTGATATATACCTAACAGTGGGATTGCTTGTTCGTGTGGTATCTCTATTTTTCAGTATTGAGGAAACATCAAGCTTTCCTCCATAGTTGTTGTACTAATTTACATTCCCACTAACAGTGTATGAGGGTTCCCTTTTCTCCACATACTTGTCAGCATTTTTTGTTGCCTGTCTTTTAGACAAAAACCATTTTAACTGGAGTACAATGATATCTCATTGTAGTTTTAATTTGCATTTCTCTAATGATCAGATGATGGCAAACACCTTTTTATACACCTGTTTTTCATTTGCATGTCTTCTTTTAAGAAATATCTATAGAAGGGACATACCTCAAGGTTATAAAAGTCATCTATTACAAACCCACAGCCCATATCATACTAAATAGGAAAAAGTTGAAAGCATTCCCCCTGAGAACTGAAACAAGACAAGGATGCTCAATTTCACTACTTCCATTCAACATAGTACTGGAAGTCCTAGCCAGAGCAATCAAAACACGAAAGAAAGAAAATGCATCCAAATCAGTAAAAAGGAAGTCAAACTGTCACTGTTCACCATCGATGGGATTACATACAAAGACCTGAAAATTCATCCAAAAAGCTCTTGGATCTAATAAATAAATTCAATAAAGTTGAAGGATACAAAATCAATGTACACAAATTAGTAGCACCACTATACACCAACAATGACCAAGCTGAGAATCCAATCAAGAACCCAATCCCTTTTACAGCAGATGCGAAAAATTAAGTATATAGGAATATACCTAACCAAGGAGGTGAAATATCTCTACAAGGAAACCTACGAAACACTGCTGAAAGTAACCATCGATGACACAAACAAATGGAAACACATCTCATGCTCATGGATGGGTAGAACTAATATTGTGAAAATGACCTTACTGCCAAAAGCAGTTTACAGATTCAATGCAATTACTATCAAAATAATATCATCATTCTTCACAGAACTAAAAAAGAAATCTAAAATTCTTATGTAACCAAAAAAGGTCCCACATAGTCAAAGCAAGATGAGGCAAAAAGAACAAATCTGGAGGCATTACATTACCTGACTTCAAACTAAACTACAAGGCTATAATTACCAAAAACATCATGGTACTGGTATAAACATAGGCTTATATACCAATGGAAAAAAATAGAGAATCCAGAAATAAAGCCCCGTACTTACAGTCAACTGATTTTTGACAAAGCACACAAAAACATAAAGTAAGGAAAAGACACCCTATTCAATAAATGGTGCTGGAATAATTGGCAACCCACATGTTGAACAATGAAACTGAATCCTCATCTCTCACTGTATGTAATGATCAACTCAAGATGGATGAAAGACTAGAATCTAAGACCTGAAACCATAAAAATTCTGGAAGATAACATTGGTAAAACTCTTCTAGACATTGGCTTAGGCAAATAGTTCATGACCAAGACATCAGAAGCAAATGCAACAAAACCATAGATAAATAGATGCAACCTAATTAAACTAAAATGCTGCACAGCAAAGGAAATAATCATCAGAGTAAGCAGACAACCCACACTGTGGGAGAAAATATTCTCAAAATACACATCTCACAAAGGACTAATATTCAAAATCTACAAGGAACTCAAACAAATCAGCCAGAAAAAAAAAAAAA
>NW_012101350.1:189704-190298 GCF_000951045.1 Mandrillus leucophaeus | reverse complement strand
AAAAAAAAAAAAAAAAAAAAAAAAAGATAAAAGAATTATATAATAAACTTTGGGAACTTGGGAGGAAGGCTGGGAGGGGACTGAGTACATTGTACACAACTCGGGTGACAATTGCACCAAAATCTCAATAATTACCACTAAATAACTTATCCATTTAACCAAAAATCACCTGTTCCCTGAAAACTATAGAAATAAAATTAAAAAGAAAAAACTTGAATCTTGAAAAAAAGACAGAAATGTATGTTCAGATATTTGCTCTTTTTTTAATCATATGGGCAAAAATTGATAAAATTTAAACTATTATATTTTTTCCAATATAGTTTTTTGAGCTTCTTCTATATTATGGTTAGTAATAGTTGTCAAGTTGGTCTTTTGCAAATATTTTCTCCCATTCTGTGGGTTGCCTCTTCATTTTGTTGTTTGTGTTGTTTGCTGTGCAGAAGGTTTTTAATTTGATGTGATGATCTCCTTTATCTATTTTTGCTTTGGTTGCCTGTGTTTGTAGGGTATTACTCAATAAATCATTGTCCAGTCCAATGTCCTGGAAAGTTTCCCTGAAGTTTTCTTTCAGTGGTTTCTTATTTCAAGGTCTTA
>NW_012101350.1:187382-188750 GCF_000951045.1 Mandrillus leucophaeus | reverse complement strand
CAGACAACCCACACTGTGGGAGAAAATATTCTCAAAATACACATCTCACAAAGGACTAATATTCAAAATCTACAAGGAACTCAAACAAATCAGCCAGAAAAAAAAAAAAAATCCCCAAAGTGGGTAAAGGACATGAATAGACAATTGTCAAAAGAAGATATACAAATGGGCAACAAACACATTAAAAAATGCTTAATATTACTAATTATCAGGAAAATCCATATTAAAACCACCATGTGGGCTGGGTACAGTTGGTCACGCCTGTCATCCCAGTACTTTGGGAGGCCGACACGGGCAGATCACGAGGTCAGGAGATCGAGACCATCCTGGCTAACATGGTGAAACCCCATCTCTAATAAAAATACAAAAAAATCAGCCCCGCAGTGTGGCGGGTGCCTGTGGTCCCAGCTACTCAGGAGGCGGAGGCAGGAGAATGGCATGAACCTGGGAGGTGGAGTTTTCAGTGAGCCAAGATCACACCACTGCACTCCAACCTGGGTGATAGAGCGAGGAGACTCTGTCTCAAATAAAATAAAAAAATAAAACCACCATGCTATCCCACCTTACTCCTGTAAGAATGGCCACAATTAAAAAATCAAAAAATAATAGATGTTGACATGAATGTGGTAAGAAGGCAACACTTTTACACTGCTGATGAGAATGTAAACTAGCATAACAACTATAAAAATCATATGGAGATTCCTTAAAGGACTAAAAGTAGAATGACTAGTTGATCTAGCAATCCCACTACTGGATATCTACCCAGAGGAAAATATTAACAAGTCATCATATGAAAAAGACACTTGCACACACGTTTATAGCAGTACAATTCAAAATTGCAAAAATATGGAGCATGCCTAAATGCTCATAAACCAACAAGCAGATAAATAAAATGTGGCGTATATATACCATAGAATACTACTCAACCATAAAAAGGAACAAAATAATAGCACTCATAGCAACCTGGGTGGAGTTGGAGACAATTATTCTAAGTGAAATAACTCAGGAATAGAAAATCAATATTGTATGTTCTCACTTATGAGTGAGAGCTAAGCTATGAAGATGCAAAGGCATAAGAAAGATATAATAGGCTGGGTGAGGTGGCTCAGGGCTGTAATCCCAGCATTTTGGCAGGCCAGGGAGGGCGGATCATGAGGTCAGGAGTTTGAGACCAGCCTGGCCAATATGGTGAAAGCCCATCTCTACTAAAAATACAAAAATTAGCAGGCGTGGTGGCAAGCACCTATAGTCCCAGCTACTCGGAAGGCTGAGGCAGGAGAATCACTTGAACCTGAATGTGGGAGGTGGAGGTTGCAGTGAGCCGAGATCGCAGCACTGTGCTCCAGCCTGACTACAGGGTGAGACTCT
>NW_012101350.1:131538-186853 GCF_000951045.1 Mandrillus leucophaeus | reverse complement strand
TTTGTTGTTTGTGTTGTTTGCTGTGCAGAAGGTTTTTAATTTGATGTGATGATCTCCTTTATCTATTTTTGCTTTGGTTGCCTGTGTTTGTAGGGTATTACTCAATAAATCATTGTCCAGTCCAATGTCCTGGAAAGTTTCCCTGAAGTTTTCTTTCAGTGGTTTCTTATTTCAAGGTCTTAGATTTAAGTCTTTAATGGATTTTGATTTGATTTTTGTATATGGCAAGATATAGTAGTCTAGTTTCATTCTTCTGCATATGAATATTTAGTTGTACTAGAACCACTTACTGAAGAGAGTGCCCTTTCCTCATTGTATGTTCTTGGCATTTTTGTCAAAAATGAGTTCATTGCAGATGTATGGATATTGTTCTGGGTTGTCTCTTCTATTCCATTGGTCTATGTGCCTGTTTTTTATGTTAGTACCAACCTTTTTATTTAGGATAGCTCTGTAATTTAATTTCAAGTCAGATAATATGATTCCTCTAGTTTTATTCTTTTTGCTCAGGATAGCTTTGGCTATTCTGGGTCAGTTATGGTTGCATTTAAATTTTAAGATTGTTTTTTCTGTTTCTGTAAAGAATATCATTTGTATTTTGAGAAAGATTGCACTGAATCTGTACTATTCAGATAGAATACGGAATTCTTTGGGTAGTATTGATGTTTTAACAATATTGAGTCTTCCAATCCATGAACATAGAATATGTTTCTGTTTTTTTTTTTTTTTTTTTTTTTGTGTGTGTGTGTGTGTGTGTGTGTTGTGTGTCTACTTCAATTTATCTCCTTAATGTTTTATAGTTCTCAGTGTAGAGATCTTTCACTTCTTTGGTAAAGTTTATTTCTAGGTATTTAATTTTATTATAGCTATTGTAAATGGGATTGTTTTCCTAATTTATTTTTCAGATTGTTCGCTGTTGGCATATAGAAATGCTACTGATATTTGTATGTTGATATTGTATTTGAATTTACTGACTTTGTTTATGTTTCAACAGTTTTTTGGTCTTTAGGTTTTTCCAAATATAAGATCATATCATCTGCAAACAAGGATAATATGACTTCTTCCTTTCCAATTTTGATTCCCTTTCTCTCTTTCTCTTGTCTGACTATTCTAGCTAGGATTGCCAGTACTGTGTTGACTAAGTGATAAAAGTAGGCATTCTTGTCATATTCCAGATCTCAAAGGAAAGGCTTTCAGTTTTTATTCATTCAATATGATACCAGCTGTGGGTCTGTCATATATAGCTTTAATGTGTTGAGGTAAGTTCCTTCTTTACTCAAATTTTTTAAAGTTTTATCATGAAAGATGTTGAATTTTATCAAATGCTTTTTCAGCATTGATTGAAATAATAACATGGTTTTTATTTTGTTATTCTGTTGATATGTGTCACATTGATTTGTGCATGCTGAATCATCTTATACCCTTGAAATAAATATGACTTGGTCATGATGAATGATATTTTTGATGTGTGCTTGAATTTGGTTTACTAGTATTTTGCTGAGAATTTTTGCATCAATGTTCATCAGAGATATTGGCCTGTAGATACCTTTTTCAATGTGCCTCTAGTTCATTATTGAAGAGGCGTCATTTGTCTAGGATAATACCCAAGGTTTGTTGTCTCATACCAAGGAAATCAAGGATGAAGCATGCCAGAGTGGGGTTAAAAGTAGAAGTTTCAGAGACAAAGAAGGGCAAGAGCTCTCTGAGCAGAGGGTTCCCAGAGAAAAATGGGTTGCCACTTCTGTGGTGAACTGCAGGGGGTTTAGTAGACTAGCTTGAGGAGGTGGTGTCTGATTTACATAAGGCATGAAAGATTAGTTGGATCAGGTGTGCCATTCCATAGCATAAAAAGAAGCTGGAGGCCCCACCATAGTTTGTTATTATGCAGATAGATTCTCCACCTGGCTGGTGCCATGTTGCTGCTTTTTCACTGCACACATGGTAACAAAGAATACGGAAGATGGAGCTGCCATGTCGAACATGGTAGCCCTTACATATTGGCACAGCTACCCTCAGGTAGCCCTTATACATTGGCACAGCTGCCTGCATTCACCTATGCAAGCTTCGAGCTTACTTATCTATGTCTGCAGTTTGATTTTTCAGGATGCTCTTTGTTAGAAAATAAATGACTTGGGGGCTGCTTTTTGTTAAAGGGAAGCCCTGGTGAGGACTTTTTTTTACCCTTACTATCTGCCTAAATAATTTATTTTTAGCTCCTGTATCAGTATCAGGGTAATACCGGCATTGTAGAATGAGTTTGGAAGTACACCCTTCTACATTATTTTTCAGAATAGTTTGAGTAAGATTGGTATTAGTTCTTTCAGTGGTAAAATTCAGCAATAAAACTCTCAGGTCCCAAGTTTTTCTTTGCTGGGAAACTTTATTATGGCTTTTGTCATGTTACTTGCTATTGGTCTGTTGAGTTTTTAGATTTTTCATGTTTAAATCCTGATAACTTGTATGTGTCTAGGAGTATATTCATTTCTTCTAGATTTTCCAATTTATTTGTATAGAGATGCCCATAGTATTCTGTAATGATCCTTTACATTTCTGCAATATTGGTTGTAATATCCCATTTTTCATATCTGATTTATTTGTTTGGGTCTCTTCTCTTTTCTTAGCTCTTCTGGCTAAAGGTTTGTCAATTTTGTTTATCTTTACAAAAACCAACTTTTCATTTTGTTGATATTTTGTATGGTTTTCTGCATTTCAATTTCATTTATTTCTGTTCTGATCTTTATTATTTCTTTTCTTCTACTACTTTGGGTTTGGTTTGTTCTTTTCTTGTTCTTTAGGAAGCATCACTAGGTTATTTACTTGACGTTTTTCTGCCTTTTTTGATGTTGGCACGTACAGTTATAAACTTCATTCTGAGTATTACTTTCATGGTATCCCATAGGTTTCGGTATGTTTTATTCCCATTATCATTTGTTTCAATAAATTTTTAAGTTTTCTTTTTCTTTTCTTCTTTGTAGTTTTTGAGATGGAGTCTCTCTGCGTCATCCAGGCTGGAGTGCAGTGGCACTATCATAGGTCACTGCAGCCTTGACCTCCCAGGCTCAAGCAATCCTCTCACCCTAGCCTCTCGAGTAGCTGGGACTACAGATATGTAACACCATGTCTGACTATTTTTAAACTTTTTGTGTAGACAGGGTCTCCCTATGTTTCCAAGGCTGGTCTCAGACTCCTGAGTTCAAGCAATTTACCTGCCTCAGACTCCCAAATTGTTAGGATTACAGATGTGAACCACCTCACCCAGGCCCCATTTTCCTCTCGATTTACTCATTGACCCACTGGTCATTCAGGAGCATATTGTTTAACTTCCATGTGTTTGTATAGTTTTCAAAATTCCTCTTCTATTGATTTGTAGTTTTAGTCCATTGTGGTCAAAGGAGATAATAAATATAATTTCATTTTTTTAATTTTTAAAAGATTTGTTTTGAACATAACAAATGGTCTATCCTTGAGAATAACAAATGTGCTGAGGAGAAGAGTGTGTATTCTGCAGCCCTTGGATGAAACATTCTGTAAATATTAATTAGGTCCATTTGGTATTTAGTGCAGATTAAGTCCAATGTTTCTTTGTTGATTTTATTTCCGGATGAAATGGCAACGCTGAAAGTGGCATGTTGAAGATATCAGCTATTATTGTATACTTAAGTGTTAATACCTTTCTCTAGGTTTGGGAAGTTCTGTGTTATTATTTCTTTGAATAAACTTTCTACACCTCTCTCTCTACTTTCTGTTTAAGGCCAAGAACTTTTAGGCTTACCCTTTTGACACTATTTTTTAGATATTGTAGGTGTGCTTCATTTTTTTTTCTTTTTTCTTTTTTTTCCTCTGTGCACTTTTAAATAACCTGTCTTCAAGCTCACTAGTTCTTTCTTTTGCTTGATCAATTCTGCTACTATGAGACTCTGATGCATTATTCAGTATGTCCGTTGCATTTTTCAACTCCAGAATTTCTGCTTGATTATTTTTAATTATTTTAATGTCTGTGTTAAATTTATCTGATAGAATTCTGAATTCCTTCTCTATCTTATCTTGAATTTTGTTGACTTTCCTCAATACAGCTATTTTGAATTCCCTGTCTGAAAAGTCACAAGTCTCTGTCACTCTGAGATTAGACTCTGGTGACTTATTTAGTTTGTTTTGTGAGGTCATGTTATCCTAGATGGTTTTGTTACTTGTAGATGTTTGTTGGTGTATTAGTCAGTTCTCACACTGCTAATAAAGACACCCATAAGACTGGTTGATTTATTTTATTTTTTTTTTAAAAAAGAGGTTTAACTGATTCACAGTTCAGCATGGGTGGGGAAGCCTCAGGAAACTTACACTCATGGCAGAAGGGAAAGCAAAAATGTCTTTCTTCACATGGTGTCAGGTAGAAGAAGAAAAAGAGCCAAGTGAAGAGGGAAGTCCCTTATAAATCCCTCAGATCTTGTGAGAACTTACTATCATGAGAATAGCATGGGGGAAAGTGCTCCCATGATTCAATTACCTCCCTCCAGGTCTCACCCATAACACAGGGGTTATGGGAACTATAATTAAAGATGAGATTTGGGTGGGGATACAGTCAAACCTTATCAGTTGGTGTCTGGTCTTTGAAGAGTTAAGTATTTATTGTAATCTTAACAATCTAGCTTTGTTTGTATGTTTGTACCTGTCCTTCCTGGGAAGGCTTTCCAGGTATTCAAAGGGAATTGGGTCTTGTGATTTAACTTTTTAATCACTACAGCTTTATCTTAATTAGGGGGCACTCCAATCCAAGTAACGCTGTAGCCCTTGCAGACTTGCAAAGGTAGTACCTTGATAGTCCTGAATAAGATATAGAAGAATTCTCTGGATTTCTAGGCAGAGACACTTGTTCTCTTCCCTTGCTTTATCCCAAACAAATGAAATCTCTCTATCTGTGGTGAACTGCCTGGAGTTAGAGAAGGGGTATACGAGGATTGTTATGGCCACCACCACTTGGACTGTGCTCTGTCTGATCTGAAGCCAGCACAGCACTAGGTCTGCCTAAAGCCTACTATAACCACTACCTGGCGGCCTATCATCTATGTTCATTAAAGGTTGTAGGGTGCCACATCAACAGATGGCAAAGTAAGCCAGGCTTGGTTCTTCTCTTCAGGGCGGTGGGTTCTCCCAGGCCCCAAGCAAGTCCAAAGGACTTACCATCTGGGAGCCAGAGACTAGAGTTAAATACCTGAGATGTCTGCCCGGTGTTCTGTTGTACTGTAGCTGAGCTGGCATAAAAACCACAAGAGGCAGAATTCCCCACTCTTCTCTCCACTTTCCAAAGAAAGAGCCTTGCCCATGGCCACCAACACCACAGGCCCATGGGGAGTACTACCAGGTTGCCACCGAAGAGAGCCTCAGGTCTCTTCAGTCAAATTGTGGTGAGTGGTGCCTGGTGTGGGACTCACTTTTCAGGGCAGTAGGCTCTCCTCTGGCCCCAGGCAGGTCCAGAAATGTCATCGGAGAGCCAAGGCCTAGAACCAGGGACTCCAAGAGCCTGTTTGGTGCTCTACCCTCTTGTTGTCAAGCTTGTGCCTAAAGTGCAATACAAAGCCCTCTCTACCTTTCCCTCCATTTTTTCTCAAGAAAAAAGAGTCTCTCCCTGTAGCCACCAAAGCTGGGGATGTGCTGAGTCTCAGCTTAAAGCAGAGAGTTTCAGAGACTCACTCAAGTCCTTCAACATAGTACCTGTGTATTGCTGCTGGTTATTCAGGGCCTAAGGGTTCTTCAGTTAGCAGATGATGAATTCTTCTAGGACTGGGTCCTTCCCTTCAGGGCAGCTTGTTTGCTTCTGGCCCTGGGTGTGTCTAGAAATGTCATCCAGGAGCTAGGTCCTGGAAAGAGGAACTTATGACTCTGACTGGTGCCCTATCCTGCTGTGGCTGAGCTGGTAACCAAGATGCAAGAAAAAGTTCTCCCCACTCTTCCCTCTCCTCTCCTCAAGTGGAAGAGAAGAATCCATTTTGGAGCCGTGAACTATGTAGTCTGGAGCTAAGGGAGCTGCAGTGCCAGCGCTCCTTTACCTGTACCATCTGGTGTCTCAGTAGGTTGTGTTCCCCTCAGTCCAGTGGCTCTGAGCCCAGTTCAGTACTAGAACTTGCCTAGGACTTGCAGTCCTTGTGGCCTAGATTGCTTTTCAAGTTCATTTAAGGCCCGATAGCACTTTAGTCTACAGTGGCAAGACTTGTGGGAAGTAAGTTTCCAGCCACTGGGCTGGGCAATTCCCCTCTGGCTAGGGCTGGTTTAAATGCTCCCTCCATGGGTAGGTGTCAGCCGAGTTCATTCTGGTTTTGTTTTCTGCTGTAACGGGTCAGCTTGGTGCTCTACCCCACCATGGGCGAGCTGATACGTAAGCTGATTTTTGGTTCTTATGAAGGTGCTTTGTGTGCGTGTGTACGTAGTTGTTAGTTGTCACATTTGATGTTCTTGTGGGGAGGATGAGCAGTGGAGGCTTCTCTCTATCTTGCTCTGCCTCCTCCTCTGAAGAGAATTGTTTACATCTAACATGCAGGTAAATTTGTCAAAACTCAGATACAAGGAAGATAGGTAGAAGTAAATTTAAAACAATAAAATTCAAGTAGATATTAATATATTAAATAATTCAATGAATACATTCAATATAGCAATCTATATAAACATTGAGTACCATCATTTCTTTTTTGATGATATGGTGTCAAAATGATCTTAGTTATTATTTGGGATTATAAAAGACTTCATATATGATTGAATACTTGTACATGATTTCTATTTTCAAGGAACTTGTACCTATTTTCAAGCTACCTGTACACATTAACTGAATGGTTCAAAGGAAGGATGATTAATATTTTAAATATGGCTATACATAATATTTAGTTCTTTTCTGAAGTAAATTTTTGAAGCAAAATTATGTTTTCACTAATGAGATGTAGGGCTAATATTTTTCTTTAATGTAATATCTTTCTCCATTTATTTAATAGTCTTTATTCTTTCTGAAATTTTCACTTTGTCTTAAATAGTTTTATCTGTAGCTCATAAGAATACATTTACTTATGTCTCTGAAGGAACATATTAATATGATTTTTATGTAAATTTCCATATTCTTATGAATTTACTTGACCTCGTATTTAAATTTATTGAAAAAATAAAGATAAAGATAACTACAAAACTAGTAAAGAAGTGAATAGCAAAATTCCTCCATTTCTTATGTGATTGCAGCTGTTGCTATAGCCACTGAATTACTTGCCTTCAGCATAAGACTTGGCCTTCAGATTGACTTCAGGCTTCAACGTTATGTATGTATACTATAGGATATCTTTTTATTTGTTTACCAATGGAGATGGAATTCCTGTAAGATAATACACACCTGAAGAACACATACTGATAAATTTTAATTTGCATAGGCCCAATGGTAAGAAAAACTGTGCATACATGGATTTCTCCAAAATATTTTATTTGCCATACAAGGCTATTAATATCTTTTATCTACCATTGTGTGAAATAAGTTTTCACCCTGATATGCTCCTTTGATTACTGTAACTTTGAAACATCTTCAGCTTTGCCCTCTTCACTGAAATTCTTTTTAACTTAAATAAATCTTATCCTGGTACAATTGTAAAACACCAGTTTATTCACTTCTTTATTTTATTTGCATGATACACTATTCTTTTATGATGTAAAACCCTTGGATCAATATATATTTTATCATTTGTTTTTAATTACAACCATTAACTTTTCAGTGACTTGAAAAATAATAAATTCATAAATCAGTTAAGTTTTGTTACTTTACTGCATGCTATAGATGTATTCTGAAGTCACAGGTGTACTGACAATGGCTAAGATAAAATAAGAAAATTGAAGCAAAAGATAACCTAAGAAGTTTAGAAATTGGAAATAAAGAAATCAGAACAATCAGATTATCTTTGAAGATTACCATTATACAATGTAATGACATAAAAGATGTGCAAAGCACATCTCAAAGGAACGCCATTCACAAAGATCACAATAAGAATTTGTTCCCCTGGAGTTTTATGGTGTTGTAGCCTTGAAATCATTTTTATGAGCAGTTTATACAAAGAAAAATTCAAAGAAGGCAATGAAAAGGTAAATATGTTTAAAAAAATGCTTTTCATAAAATTTTATTTGTAAATATGCATTTTTACATTTTTAAAGATTATTGATAGTTATGGGATAATTGCACATGTAGATGTGAAATATATGAGAACAAGAACAGAACAAGTAGGAAAGGGGCAAATGGAATTAAACTACTATAAGATTTTTACACTGTTCAGGATATAGAATAATATTATTTGAGGAATACATTAATGGCAAAGAAACGTGCTCTATTGTCTAGAAAAAAACAGGGAAATGTACCTAAGAAGTCAATATATAAGATAAAGTAAAACACTAAAAAAAATAAAATAAAATACATGCTTGATTCACTTAAAAGAAGGCTAAAACTGAGGAATGGAGAATCATAGATCAATAGGTCATGATAAAAATAGTAGACTGTAACCCAATAATATTAATAATCACCTTAAATGTAAACGGATGGAATATTCTACAAAAAGTTATAAAGGGATGCTGAATAAAAACAGCAATATTGAATTGTGCTTTTAAAAAATTACTCAAGTTGAAAACAGAACGACTAGAAGTAAAATGTGGAATAATGCATATCATGCAAGCACATTAAGCATTAGAAGCTTATGTAGATATATTAATGTTAGAAGCTTATGTAGATTGTGCCACGTGAAGTTTGTCTACAAACAGCTTCCGATTTAGGCATTTTAGAATGCCTTTCCATAAACAAAGCATCTATAAAAAAGACAAAATCCATTTTGTGCCTAATCAAAATGTTATGCTTCTTCTAGAAATCCCTTAGTTTCCCTGGAGAAGGTGGAAGTGTGGTCACCAGATTGGGACTGTGTTTTGTCTCTTGTAAACTCATTGAAAGGTATCCTATGTGCACTATTTTAACCTGCTTTCTTTTTACAATATTTAGCTTGACCTGTCTTAGACCAGGTGAATCTCCTCCCTTTCACATCTTGCAGTCTTTATCCAATGTTGCAATATTTCAAGAAGCAACTGTATCATATTCAAATATTTTGGAGTTATTAAACCATTTTTATAATTTTCCTGTTATACAGCTTCTGATATAACAGCATAGACCTCTATGGCTTCTCTATTTCATCTCCCCAATAAAGATTTTGAGAAAATATACAATGGATAGAGATGATACAGATTATAAATATTAAAATGGTAACTAAGGAGTGGTAGAGGGAAATAAATTCTGGTTTCTTGTTCTCACGTCAGCCAGGTATTATTTATAATCAAACTTTATTTAATCACATCTAAAAGGGAGAAATAACTGGTTATATACCACCTCCTATTTGTTGTAAGAATAAAATAAGACAACAATGTTTAGGAAAGTTTCTTCAAAAACTTCAAAACATTTTGGCGGGGCGCGGTGGCTCACTCCTGTAATTCCAACACTCTGGGAGGCCCAGGTGGGCGGATCACGAGGTCAGGAGATAAGAGACCATCCTGGCTAACACAGTGAAACCCCGTCTCTACTAAAAAATACAGGTAGCGGGCACCTGTAGTCCCAGCTACTCGGGAGACTGAGGCAGGAGAATGGCGTGAACCCGGAAGATAGAGCTTGCAGTGAGCAGAGATCATGCCACTGCACTCCAGCCTGGGCAACAGAGTGAGACTCTATTCCCTCTCTCCACAAAAAAAAAAAAAAAAAAAAAAATGCAGGACAGTTAAAAAATTGGACATTAGTATCACTAGATGCACTAGATGAACTCAGTATTTCAATTGACTTATGTAGTTTTGATTAACAGTAAAGGTATCTCAATGTCTTAAATCCCAATATTTACCTATAATTAACAATGAAAATATCAGACATGTTACAGATTTCATTTGTTTCAAATATTGGTTAACACATACATAAATCTTTTCAGGATATTATACATATGTCTTTCTTCAAAGTTTCACTTAAATATAAGATCTCAATTCCTGGATGTAATTGAACTTTGAAATCTTGGGCACAGGAAAAAAAAAGTTATCCTTAAAGAATGTGAATCTATTTTTATGCATTCTGAAAGGACTCAATTTATCTTTATCTTCAATTTGTTATTATCCTTGTGTAATAATATTTTATTAGAAAATTGGAACTCAGGGCATATGTCGTTAGGTTGAGCACCTAATAATTAGTGAAAATATGTATTTCTGTCTACCAGTAGAATTAACATGAATAAGGGATGAATAAATAACTTATTTCAGTCTACAGAGGGTATGTTAGCCTTTGGTGTTTATATTCACATTAGCATCCTAAGAACTGGAACTAGAATTCAATCTCCATTCCAGGATAGCCAAATTATCCTGTAGTCATTGCTCAAAGTAATGTTCTAGAGTGGATCTTCTAAGTCATACTATATATTCCACACATGCATATATAGAAATATCACTTCTTTTCTGTCTTCATTATATCTATTTTCAATCTTCTGGACTAATATTGGCAAATATGAAAAGAGAAACCTCAGAAAATCAGGAAAGAAGCATTCAGAGATTGCAGTATCCATCATTAATATACTTAGGACTATTGAATAGGTCAGTTATAAATAGTTCACCACAATGACAAAAATTCTGATGACCATTATATTTATTACTTTATAAAAGATCAGCATAGTCACAGCTTTACTTCTTCCAAACACTCAGAGAAAAAAAATGTGACACTTTTTCTCATGCTTCCCTATTGCTTTTTTTTACCAATATTTTATTTTTTGACTTTTTTTCTCATGCTTCCCTATTAAATTTTTATAACCAATTTCTTATTTTTCTTATGTCCATTTCTTTTTAGATTTCAGGCCTTTTAATTTCAGTTACTAGTTATAGTCAGAAAGGTAAACCTTTTTCCAAGAGTCTTTGAATTTTAATAGAGATCAGAACCCAGTGATATAAAAAAGATTAACCTCAAAATTTTAGAGCCTAGAGATAAAATGATTAATCTCCAGAACCTCCTTTGGACTTATCTGAATTAACACTGAGTATATAACTACTCTGCTTATGCATAAACTGACTCAGGACATTAACTTTTAATGATATTCTCAGTTTGTTATATTGGCATTAAGAAAAAAATTGTAACAATATTGATGCAAGATTTTTCTTGGCCCCTTCGCTGGACTTGGGATGGAGGTGACCTGTTTATTTGGTCCACCATGTTCAACTCAATGGGAGGGAGCACATGACCAAGCAAGTGCAGGATCCAGTCAGCTGCTCTGGGCACCAGCAGGAGCAAGCTCCACGCGGGACCTGTGGCGGCACCCAGGTGGGGGTGCCTGGGACCCTGAAACCCCAGAAGGGATGTTACCATGCTCTCCTAGTTTCACTGTTCCTGGTCAGTGGTGTGTTACCAACTCAGTTGGCCCCTTGCCTCATTGTGTAGGGTGGTTGCCCTCCACCAGCACAGGCAAAGGGGTAGTGTGACAGCCTTTCTTTGTTGGGTCCCCAGTCCTTGTCCAGCGTCCAAGAAGAATGAGGTTGCGTGAACAATTGAAGGATGGTGAAGGTGGAGAATTTTGTTAAGCAAGGAAAACACCTCTCAGCACAGAGGAGAGCTGGAGAACTGTCAGGAAGGGCTGGTCATCTTCCTCTAAAGTCAGGCCTCTCTTCCATAGCCTTGCTTTCTGGTCTACAAAGTCTGACCATTTTTTCCTCGAAGTCTGGTTGTCTCCTTGAGTCTGGCCAACTCCCCTCTACCAACTGAATCTGGGTCTTTGTAGGCACAAGATGTGGACTGTGTGCTGATGGGTTTGTGAGTATGCAAAATAGGTTAAAGCAAAGACACCACTCCAAGGTGGACATGACAGTGTAGAAAACCAATTTGGAAAGAGTAGGTATATGTAAAATAGGTGAAGGGTGGGATCAATCAGAGGAAAGCATGCCAAACAAGAAGAAAAGTTCTCAATCCGGTCTGAGGATTTAACCTGTAGTTTGGCTTTCAGGCTTTAAACTGTCTTCAGCTTGGAAGTGGGGTTTCACTAGGTACCTGCTCCTACCTGCCTGCGCAATTGGCTGGCTACTGCTGCTATCAATACGTTGTTTTAGTAGTATGAATTAGTTTTATAAAATAGAAGAGATTTTGTCTTTTATGTATGTGGCACTGAGAAACTCCAGGTTTATTCTGGAGATTCTACAAATAATGCATGTGCAAATAGACTTTTTCAATCCTTTATATGTTATCTAAATATAGATTAGATTTTATGTCTACATGATGAATTAGAAAGATGAAAAAATATATTTCATTGATTTTAGTTATGTTTTGTAAAACCTATGGGGGAGTTGCTTTAAGTAGATTAGAACATTCACTTAAGATTCCAAGCTACAGCAAACAAAACAGCATGTTACTGGTATAAAAACAGACACACAGACAAAGGAACAGAATAGGGAATCCAGAAATAAAGTTGCACACCTACAACCATATGATCTTCAACAAAGTCAACAAAAATAAGCAATGGAGAAAAGACTCCCTTTTCAATAAATAGTGCTGGAATAGCTGGTTAGCCATATGCAGAAGAATGAAACTGGATCTCTACCTTCGACCATATATGAAAATTAACTCAGGATGGGTTAAAGATTTAAATGTAAAACCTGAAACTATAAGGTTCTTAGAAGAAAACCTAGGAAACACCATTCTGAACATTGACCTTGTGAAAGAAGTTAAAACTAAGTCCTCAAAAGCAATTGCAATAAAAACAAAAATTGGCAAGTGAGACTTGATTAAACTAAAGAGTTTCTGCACAGCAAAATAAACTATCAACACAGTAAACAGAAAAAATGTTTCTCACAGGAGAAAATATATATGTGCAAACTATGCATCTGATAAGGGTTTCATATCCAGAATCTATAAGGAAATTAAATAATTGAACAAGCAAAAACAAATAACCCTGTCAAAAACTGGGCAAAAAAACATGAACAGACACTTCTCAAAAGAAGACACACAAGCAGCCAACAAACATACAAAAAGACTCCACATCGCTAATCAGAGAAATGCAAATTACAACCACAATGAGATACCATCTCATACCAGTCAAAATGGCTATTATTAAAAAGTCAAAAGCAATAATTGCTGGCAAAGATGTTGAGAAAAGGGAATGCTTATTCACTGTTGGCGGAATGCAAATTAGTTCAGTCACTGTGAAAAGCAGTTTTGAGATGTCCCAAATAACTCAGAACTGCCATTCAACCCAGCAATCCCATCATGGGTATATATCCAAAAGAAAACAAGTCTTTCTACCAAAAAAACTCACATGCACTTGCATATTCATTGCAGCACTATGCACAACAGCAAAGACATGGAATCAACCCAGGTGCCCATCAATGGTAGATTGAATAAAGGAAATGTGGTGTGTATCTGCCATAGAATGTTACATAGCCATAAAAATAAAATTACATCCTTTCAGCAGCATGAATGCAACTGGAGGCCATTATTCTAAGTGAATTAATGCAAAAACAGAAAACCAATACCACATATCCTCACTTATAAGTTGGAGCTTAACATTGAGTACACATGGACATAAAGATGGCAACAATAGAAACTGGGGACTACGGGAGTGGAAAAGGAAGGATAGGGACAGGGCTGAAAAAGCTACTATTTGATATTATGCATAGTATTGGGATCATTCGTTCCCCAAACTTCAGCATCATGGAATATATCTAGGTAACAAACTTCAACATGTACCCCCTCAAGCCAAAATAAAATTTTAAAAAATTTCTAATGATAGTTTTCAGCTTGCAAGATACACATTGCTATCTCCAGACACTTAATATTCCTGTGTTAAATCATCCAACCACCTTGACTTCTGCCTACACTCTCTTGCCATATGTAAAACTGTTACTTCAATATTTATGCAAACATTTAGGATTGTTTAAAATCCTATAAAACTTATTAAAGAAGATTCCAATGATATAAATTTTTAAATGTTATAAACTATCCTCTAAGTCATGCTATTACATTAAAAAATATAACTTGAAGGCTTATTTAGGCATAGTCACTTTATAATTGAGAATTTAGAAACATAGCTATGTCTACATTTGTAAGGAGCAGTAGAAAGAATTCCTTAATTTAACTCAATTACTCCCATACACACAACTCTATGTACCCAACACAAAGGAAAGTGAAATACAGTTATAATTTAACTTGTATTAGTGAATATAATTGATGTTTAAAAATTTGTGCTCCAAAGTGTACCGTTTATATATTCCACAAATTACAAACGTAAACATGTATTGGTTTTGGTTTCTCAATTACTCAGATTTGATTCCTATACTAATCCTGATAAGCAAATATCTGCCTTAATGAATGTAGGTGCAAAAAATAAACATTTATAACTATTGTAGGGTTTAAAGCTTTTGGGGGGAGGAAAATTAAATTGGCTTGATAGACTTTTATAAATTGCAAAATAGTCAATAGCTATTTCATACTCCAATCTCAGAATACTTTCAAGTAAAGGAAGATAGAGTGTAGAAAAAAGGTGAGCAACAAGAAGAGATTTGAGGTGGTCTGATGGGTGACTGGCAAAATGGAAAGGTTTTGGCAATTTAATTGTTGAAGAGTGTGATGAACATAAAGTAAAATAGCAAAATTGAAAGAATAATTAACTTCTGAAAATACTATTTCAAGTTTTTTTACTGTGTTTTATTTATTCTTCAAAAGTTTTTATGTTCTTTCTCTTTTTCTTCTCCAATTAACAAACAATATTTCTATTTAAGGAAAATCTAAAATTTTCTTTGACTGCTATTTTTCTGTCCCTTGAATATTCATGAAAATGTTTTCAGTTAAAAATAGCTCAGGTATATAAACTGCAAATTTCACAGTGCCCTTTAACTATATCTCTTAATTATATTGTCTCCGGTATGTATGAATATCTATTAGTTGTATTTTGGGGACAGAGATCATGCTGTTCTTCCAGTTACCGCTATGATAATCTATCACATTCACTTTTCTTAATAAAAAGTAAAAATTGTTAGGGTTTAGTCTAATTTATCCAAGCATTTCAGACTGCAGAAGGATACTAAAATATGACTCTTTTTATTCTACGACTTTCCATTTTTCTAATACTATTCTACCTGTATCAGAAATCTCATAATTTTGTCACTCATATGCATTTGCTATCACATATTGGTTAGATTAGCTATTTCCACTGGAGCCCTGGTTCATTGTCTTATGCTTTTGATCTCGTAAAATATAGTTTTGCAAGTATGTGAAAAAAGTAATATGAATATCTTGTTACAACACCTTCCTATTTTAATATATTTTTCTGAAAGAGTAAGGCATGCCTAAAAGAAATTAAGATACACATTTTGCAGCATAGGAAGTAGCACAAAATGATGAATAACTCATTAAAATATTTATTGCAAACTTTATGCCTAAAACATTTCTAGGGCTTACACAATATGTACTGTGATACTGAATTAGGTCAAAGTCCCATGTGTATTAAAGTATTATTGTAATTATTTTAAGGAATAGAAATTGAGTCTTATAAAGTTGCAATAACTTAAAAAATAGGAAATTTCCAGGTAAATATTAATGTCTGTTATAGACTAAATATACATATATTGAAGTGGTTACAGTAGCTGATCAAGAATGTTAAATAATTTTATTTTAAAAACATATGTATAAACCAGCATGCCTGAACATGTATAGACTGTATTTATACTATACACTGTTTAAAGCATCATTTGAAAGGGCAGTCCTGCTCTTTTAAATTTCTCAACCAATTAATCATAGTACATATTTGAAAAATATGAGTTTTATGGGGGTGAAGTGGTACATAATATTCTTCATGAAGCTTTTAATTTTA
Source organism: Mandrillus leucophaeus (assembly GCF_000951045.1). Taxonomy (NCBI): domain Eukaryota; kingdom Metazoa; phylum Chordata; class Mammalia; order Primates; family Cercopithecidae; genus Mandrillus; species Mandrillus leucophaeus. The sequence goes on along the minus strand of NW_012101350.1, from coordinate 170,996 downwards.
TTATTCCTTAAGATTATCAACATTGCTTAATTCACAATGAGACTTTTTGAAAGTATCAGCCAGAAAAGGAAACTTTTATTTACATTTAAACTTAAAATAATATGATTTCTTTTTTTCTCTAAATCTTTTCTCTAAATCTTTTTCTGTAGCCATTTTTGGTGAGTTTTTAATGTAGACAATTGTACTTAGTTCTGATGAAATGTCATTCTCTGTCTACCTAGAAATAAGATGGTTCTTGACATTGAGTTTTGTCATTGATTAAATTGTCATAGTCTATTTGAAACCTAAATGCTGCTTTTAGTCATTGTTCTTTTTCTTCTTTGGAAAGTGACCTTTGTGAATAATTGTATGCCCTAGATGTGTCAAAATGAAAAGAAAGCGCATTCCTAACTATGAACATCTTATAAACTATTTGTCTCCATTGTCTTAAACAGCTTTACAGAAATGAAATATTCCAAAAATCCACTGCAGGGTCAAATAGTCTTTAACAATCTTAGTTATGAAATGAATTTAGTGCAGAATTACAACATTTTATTAAACTTTTTAATTTTACCAACGTAACTTTGTTAAAAATATTTTACTACACCCAGAAGAAAAATTATAAAACATCGGTGCTTTAAATCTATGTAAAATAAGATATTCTAAAAAGTATGGCATTTTAAAATGTGTTTATTATATCTTGTTTTGAACTCATCAGGAAATTTTAAACATTTACTGATGTCAAAGGAAGAATAAGTATTGTCTTCAGGTGCTTTGGAAAGATCTATATCACTTTTGACTGAGTGATGCTTATATGAATGCAGGTAAAGATCACTGCAAATGAGGTATACATACTCATTAAATATATCAATTTTTAACTAAGTTTATTTTACTACCTACATTTAGAAGTGTGTATCACTTTCCAATCTTAATCTTTGAAGCTGTTTTAAATTTTATTTTCTTAATGAACTTGATAAAGAATATAAAAAGTCTACATAAACAAGGCATATGTAGTCAAGCAACAGTATGTGTGATACAAGATATAAGGGACTATGAAATCTAAAGAAGATGCAATACAACATGAAGTAGAATAAATAATGGAAAATTAGTCTATTTCTAAATAATGTGTCTCATACAAGTATAATAGAAGGTAAGAATTATATAAGAATTTTGTAGTTGGGGTACTAACACACTGAATTATGTAGAGGAGAAAATAAATACGTTTTGCTGTTGGTAAAAAATAAATTAATTTTTTAAAAGATCCAAATGTATCAATGTTTTTAGAGGTTTAGTTTGCAGAGTGTGTGCACGCGTGTGTGTGCGTGTGTGTGTGTGTTATTTAACATAGATTACTGTAAACCTCCTGAGTTCTTGTGTAGGAGTAAAAATGATGAAAAATGGCTTTTAAAAATATAATCTGGTAGTGGTGGATGGTAGAAAGAACCTGGAGGCAGTGAGCTGGAAAGAAAATATTTACAGTTATTTAAGAGTGAGTTAAGGGATTATAGTGAGGACCATGAGAAAAGAAATAGAAAGGAAAATTCTAAAAGAGATTGTGAAGAAAATACTAAGAACAAACAAAGTGAAAGGAGACAAAACTAAAGAATATTGATTTAAAGAAGACTCCAAGATTTCTAGCCCTCGACATGTCAATAAAAGAAACAGAAAATCTGAAGGGAGAAAGACAGTTAAGGGAGTTGATTTTTTTTTTCAATCTGGCAAGACTACTATCATGCTGTACTTCAAGGTCTTAGGATTATGCACATGCAGGTAAAAGATCAAAATTAGACAAGTGGTTTTTAGTATACATGCAATAGCTGGAGGCATAAGCATGGGTAAATTCATTGAGTTTAGCAAAGTGATGATAAGAAAGGTAAGAATGAAGGATACAGGACTAGGAGGTAAGTTACAATCAATAAATCCAACTGAAAAAAAAAGGAAAAATTCAGAAGATAGCTTAAAGAATTGAAATTGTGAGGGGATGCAGATGCTAGGGCAATATCCCTCATGCAATAATTTAAAAATCTTAATATATCAAAATATTGAGGTACACACATTTTTTCTGCAACTTCATTATAGTCAAGAGATATAAAACCACACTGTGTAAATAACGTTGTATTATTGTATACCTAAGTATAATATAACTAAGAAGAAAATTGTATTTTAATTATGATGTAATTAAGTAGAAGCCAAATCTATCCATAAGCATCCCACAATTGGATCGTACACCTCACCCTTTGCCACTAGTGTATGCAACACATTCACTTGGCATTCAGCTGCATGAGTGCTAGATATCAGGTACTGTGCAAAAATAGAAAGGTGAACTAAGAAAGCAAGGGTGTTACCTCTCTGCCTATACTAGTGCTAGAAATGGACAATAAGCAAAGAAGGTGATAAATACAATTATTAAAGACCATGATAAGTGTTATAAAAGAATAACTACAATCCACATTTTGCAATAAAAACTGAATAAAGGCCAGTTTATTTTTTATTATTACTATTATTCTTGAGATGGAATCTTGCTCTGTTGCCAAAGCTGGAGTGCAGTGGCATGGTCTCAGCTCACTGCAATCTCTGCCCAGGTTCAAGCAATTCTCCCACCTCAGCCTTCAGAGTAGCTGGGACTATGGGCATGTGCCAACATACCCAGCTAATTTTTGTATTTTTAGTAGAGACGAGGTTTTCTTCATGTTGGCCAGGCTGATCTCGAACTCCTGACCTCAGGTGATCCACCTGCCTCTGCCTCCCGAATTGCTGGGATTACAGGCGTGAGACACCGTGCCCGGCCTATGTCAGTTTAGATAAGGAGATACAGAATAGCCTTCACGTGAAAGTAACATTTTCAACTACATAACTGTGATTAGACACTACATTTTCATATGAGAGAAATGAGGATATATTGGATAGGTCAAATAAAAAGATGACATTATTTTTGAAAAACATGACACTGGCTGCAGTGTAGGAAATTAATTGGACAGGACAAGAATGGAAGCAGGGAAATCAGTTAGAAGCAGCTTGCAGGAGCTCTTAGAGCAGCATGGCTGAAATGGTGTCAATGGAAATTCACAATATATCCTTAAGGCTGAATGGATATTTGGAATCATGTGAGGGGTGAGGAAAAATAAAGGAAACTAACCGTGATAGTATTAATTATTTTGTTTATTGGACATAACACAAATTATGGAAGAGTTTGTAAGCATATATTTTTACGCATGTATCTGTTGACATTTAGACACACACAGATTCACACACATCCATTATTTAATTTTGCGATTTAGAACCATAAGAAGCTCAGGTTTCAGCTTCTTCTGTTATTAAGTGGACCTTCATATTTATTTCAGACTTGTGAAATTTCTTACCATCCTATAATATGGCCTAACTAACCTAAGCAAAGAAAGTTCTTTTACTCTTTTATGATTATTTTTCTGAACAAGGAACATCTTGAAACAAGTTTTCCCATATGGAATTTATAATAGAGGTAGTGAAAACAAATATTCTTGAAGATCGCCTTTCAATCTATCTTTGTGTTGTTTTAGCTATGTTTTTGAACTCCTATACAAGATTGGAAGACTGGAGGGATAGTGGATGCACAACGCAGATGTAACCCTCTGTGACCTTGAGGGGACTAGAGCCATTGTCAGTGGCAAACATTCAGGAACACGTTCCTACTTTATATGAATTTTTGCTTAATGGGAGGTCCTAGGAGTGAAAGAGTAGAAAGAAATGTGTTAAAGTTACAAATGATTCTTAATTCCCTTAAGTTTTCTTAATCGGAAGGAGATATGATTAACTCTGTGAATAACTGGTTTATGTTGCTGTGTTATTGTCACCGTATCTCCCTTATCTTTGATTATAGTTTTGAGTTTCAAAAGGAAATTTCCAGAAACAAACGTTCAGCTTTCACCACTTACCCCAATATAGGAGACTAATAGTTAATGTACAATAACTATTTAGTGAATAAATAACTTAAAAAAGTAACCATTTGGATGCAAAATATCTCATGTATTGCTAAGTAGAAAAACCAGGCTTAAACTATGTAATACATAATATAAAGTTTGAATTATATGTAAATAGGAAAAGCATACTCTCAAAAATATTAGTGCAAAAACGTAAGTACAAAAACCATAATAAACCCAATTATAAATAATTTTATATCATCACTCATTTTACTTTTTTTTTTTTTTGAGACAGAGTTTTGCTCCTGCTGCCCAGGCTGGAGTGCAATGGCGTGATCTCAGCTCACCTCAACCTTCCCCTCCCGGGTTCAAGCAATTCTCCTGCCTCAGCCTCCTGAGTAGCTAGGATTACAGGTGTGCACCACCACATCCAGCTAATTTTATATTTTTTAGTAGAGACAGGGTTTCTCCATGTTGGTAAGGCTGGTCGCGAACTCTCGACCTCTGGTGATCTGCCCACCTTGGCCTCCTAAAGTGCTGGGATTACAGGCATGAGCCACCATGCTCGGCCCACTCATTTTACATTTTATGTGTTCCTCCTCCTTACGATACACACTTCAAGTATGTATAGAGAATATTAACTCCAGCTCTCAGTGTTCAACACTAAGACCCCCTTCTATTGGAGAAAAAAAAAAAAAAAAATCTTCACATAAACTCCAGACTGTGAAAGAGTCTGAAGATTTTCAAGGCCTGTGTCAGAAACTGATCATTTAGATTAAATGAGAAAAGTCAGCCAAGTAGTAAAATTTTCTTGAGTTATCAGAGAATGCTAGCAAAAGGTCACTCAGTCCAATTCAACTATGATCTATATAATCTAATTATGCTCATTTCTAAAGTAAATGTGTTATTTGCACTGCATTGGTATGCAGATTACAAAGTGTTATTATAGGATTATAAATGGAATGCTAGTTTGCACTTTGTAGGAAAAGGACCTGTAAATATCATTTAGTTTCACTCTTATGCAGCTAGGATTTAGTGCACACTAAAAGGCTTAGCCAGTACAATATTACAGCTGCAGATAGAGAAGTCAGCTAACTGAACACTAATGCTAAATAAAGCTGAGTGAGTGCAGTTTGGGCTCATCTCTTCATTTATTACATTTTCTTTTATCCATTAGAAATATGAAGTTCATAAATTCCATGTTATGTCTGTCTGAAAATTAAAACAACTTTTGTTTTAGTCTTATAATAAAAATTATTTTATGAGATATTCAAATTATTAAAGGCTTTCTTTGAATATTTGGTCTAAATACTTTCATACTGTATTCATTTATAAAGATGGGAGTAAAATGCCTTTCCTTATTTTCTTGAAGGAGTTGTGTAAAACATGGTTTGGGGACTTTGGCAGACTTAATATTTGTCTCTGCAGTTAGTACTAGTGAGGTTTAGCAGCGCATTAGCAATTATGCTTTAAAATGATTTTCAAGTAATTCATTACTTCCCTTTCTCATGCATTAAATTTAATATAGCTTGCAGGTTCTAATTCATCTTCATGCATCCTAATAAATTGTGCACTACAAATAAATTTTGCATTAGTTTTAAAGCAATTTCACTTCATCTATATATCAAATATGAAGTTGCCAGTTGGTTTTCAGGTAGCTGCAAATAAGTCCAGAATCTTAACTATGTAGTTACATGATCAATGACTGTAATAACCATCTTTGTGAAGATGACATATTCCTTTTAATATTTTTTTAAAGAAAGACTTAAAAAAAAACTTTCTAAGGTGGTAAACACTCTTGAGGACACTACTCTAGAATGTGAATGAAACCAATGAAAGCATCTTAAAATTCACATTCCACACCACAATGATTTTCTCCTTTTATATCCAAGTTTTATAACTAGAACTGCAGAGGAAAGAAAATTGTCTGTCCTCTCCCCTCTTGGATCCTTCTATCGACTGGTTTAGTACTGGCAGTCATTGCAGCTGCTGAATGACAGTTTCCTGAGCAGTTTTCACAGCAGTTAAAAAAGGAAAGGGCACAGACTATGGCATTGATGGTGGGGAGGAGGGCAGAAAGACATCTAACTGCATAAAATACCAATGTAATGTGCCTATATATTGCTCATCATACAGGAAGCACTTTCACATAGATCATCCCAACTTAATATCAGAAACATGCTTTGATATAAGCAGATTTTATAAGACAGAAAATGTAAAGTGAGATATCTTATTTTTTCCATGTTGCATGACTTTAATGTTGGAACTTAACTGTCAAGTTTAAGTGGTCTGATTCAAAATCATAGTGTTTTTCTTACTGTGTCACACTTTATCCTGAGCATCTGTTTGTTTATCCCACAAGGAATGACAACACAACATATTTTTCCACTCTATTCCCCATTGGGTTCTCCAGAAAAAAATATTTTAGTCATAGTTGTTTTAACTGGAATGTTAGGAGAGAGACTCCTAGAGCCTTCAGTGTGGCCCGTGGACTAGCAGCATTATCATCCCTGAGACCGTTTTACAAATGCAGAGTATCAGACCTCACTTCAGATCTACAATATCCAAATCTCCCTTTTCAGCAAGGTCCTACTTAATTCATACATAGCTTGAAATTTTAGAAACACTATTTCAGGGGAAACAAAAAACAGCTTATAGAAAAAAAAAGGCCTTTCGAGTAACATAGGAAAAAATCTTCCCAGTCACATTCAAGTGAAAAGAAAGCATGTATGTATTCTTTCCTCTACCAACCATTTGATACATTTTATAATATTTATAATACTACTTCTACTCACTCAGTTTTAGCAGCATTTTTGTTGTCGGCATGAGCAGAGTACATGAGTGGTGGTGAGTGGTGGAGGAGACTCTATGTCTAATAAGTTTCTGAATCATGAGAAATCGATTAGGAAAAGAAAACTTGAGCGATAGAAATTCTGCTTATGAAATTTATACAATGAAAGGCAGACTGCTTCAGTAGTTTTAAGATGATAATTTAAGCAATACATAATGAAACTAAGCATTTTCTTCAATGTGTTCCGTGACTAACATATAAAGTGATCAATTCTGAGTGTGGTAGTGTGAACATTTCTTAACATATTAAACTAAAAAAAAGTTATTTCAAAATTGATCTGTAATCAGTTTAAGGTAGCACTTTAGTTGAGCTCATAACACAGAAACACATAACATTTTTCATTATTGGTGAATGTAAGTACCAGGAACATAATTGTCATAGCCCCTACCACTAGTCTCTAATTTATGTCCATACAGGTCCAATCACTTGTAAACCTTTAAAAATTTTAAACCAAGAGCCTTCTTACAAAGACATTGTTCAATCTGTATGACTAGACTACGGACTTACAACCACTTTGTGTGTGTTGAAGTAATTGACTAGAGGGATAACTTTCTTAACAGAATCAATATCAAGGAATGTGGAATATTTTAGATGACTTTATAGGAGAGCTGTAGTATTTGCAATTAGACCAATAAAATTCAGACTATACTGTGTGTGTATGTGTGTGTGTGTTTGTGTATGTGTGTGTGATGCTATACACATACATGCTTACACACACAGAGGAGGTGGTTACTATCCTGTGCATGTTCTTTTCTGTTTATCCTATTATATAAATCAATCAATAACAACCTCTTGTGTAAAAGTCAAAATTAACATAGTAATGGGATAAAATATGCTTTTCATAGTTAGAAAAGAAATCTAGAGACATGAGAACAATAGGAAAAGTGAAAAGAATTTAAAAAATTGTAAAGTTAATACATTTAACAGATACTGTTGCAGCCAATTATAAATTTCAAAAGGGAAAGATATATACTTAATGAGCCCTCTAGCTTTCAAATTCTTTTAATTAAAAAAACTGACCAGTGTTATACATAAAAAAGTATTTTAACAAAAAAGCAAGTGACTGATTTAAATCTCGGAAAGACATTAAATCATTTACATTACCATCACCAATTCATCAAAATATATAATTTGGTATTCTAAAGTCAAAATCTTATGAAGGACAAATTATAACCTATTGACGCATGTTATTTTCTAAAACACCTGTTTATTGTGAATTTAAATTCACTGATCATTGTGACTAGATATATTTTATTTATTCTTAAAACATAAAGATAAGTTTTATAACGAAAGGAAAGCTGAGATTTTTCTTTGCTTTGTATTTGCAATGTGGGCTGCAATAGTGATTCTGTCTCTGAATATTGATCTCCATTACATCCATATGTATTCACCACACCTACACCATAGTAGGAGTAATTTGTGAGCCTGGTGCTTCTTTTAACTGGCTCCCATTTGATGAAAAACTTAGACCAATACGAAGTTGGAATTTTTAGAGAAACTTTTAATTATAACTTTCTGAGCTTTAAAAGTTTTTTAAAAAATCATATTATACAATAAAACGGAGAAATTATGAAGGATTAATAACCAGTAAAAACTGGCAAGTATAAAACTTTCACATATACGTTATCCATTATTTATAGAACTGTAATATTATCAATGATATTATCAATTAAAAAATGAGAGCATCTAATGATAGACGTACTTCAGATTTTTCAATCTGTGGAGTGACAAACTTTGTAAACTCAGGAATAAAACTAATTTGTAATAAATGAAGTACCTGAAGAGTATTAAAAGCTAATAATTGCATATATTTTCCCATCCATTATTTATTTGTAAAAGAAAATGACATTAGAAACTTAGGTAGAGGCACAAATTATGTTGAACAGGTGCATATCAATCTGGTATTATATAGAATTTCTAAAATAGGAAGCAAAAATGTACTTTGTATTCATTCACTTTGGAAAACAAGTTTGTAACATTTAATAAATGCTCGCAAGAGTAGATATATATTTATCTCTCATGTTCACTGAATGAAACGGATGAAATTATTTAATAGATTAATCTTTTTAAAGCAGATTGAAGTTCAGATGATTTAGATAGTTGTAAAATCATACCACACATTCATACAGCCACAGTCTAACTTTGTCTTCTTCATTACTGTTTAATATGTCCCTGGCATGTAATGACTAATCAATAAATATATTTTGGGTGAATAAATAAATGAATAAAAGCTTGAGATTCCAAAATAAAGATAACTCAAATTCAAAAGCCAAAAAACAGTTTTACACTTTAGCATGATAACTCAGCAGTTTGAAATGTAAGCCAACTGTAGTCACTACACAATTATTTTTTCACATTGCACATGCTAACCATCACACTTTTCTTCACTTAATTTTAATTTTAGTTGGACAAGGTGCTTATTAATTATCTGAAATAAAATGGGCCATAACTATGTTTTCATATCTTATAAAAACAGGCAATTATATATTTACATCTTTGGATTCTTTAGGTTAATTTCCCTGCCAAATAAATGAATTCAAGGTGTCTGTGCTTTAGACCAAACTTTAAAATATGGACATTGTCTTTTAAGTTCAAGAGCCACACATTTAAAATTAATCCCTGGGCGATACATTAAACACCAAAACAGTAGTGTGATGTGTTATTTTGAGCTTACATAAATATAAGCTGAAAATCAAAATGTGATTGTTACTTAATTTCATGATTCTAAAAGGATTTTCGTGATTGAAGACTTGACATTGAATTTTGCCCAGAAGCTAAGAAATAATAATGAAAATGGTAGCCTGGACTACTGGATTCAGAAGTTCAAATTTTAAAATATTTTTCAAGGCAAAAAAGTAAATACTAATTTGAAGTTAACTTGGAGTTACTGAAGACACAATATTTTAAGTACCACAAACCTTTAAATAAAATTTACACAGGTAGAAACATACTACACACCAGAAAATTCACATAATTTTCATGTCTTTTAAACAGAGCAAATGACTTACATTTGTGGTAAAAAGAGTAGTTTTAAGCTTCAGAAAATAAAATGTTAGAAAAAAACATTTCAAAGCATACTTCAAATATGGAAATATTCTAGTCACCTCCCGTCTGTTAAAGACAAAATTACTTTGAGAGGTTGTCTCAAGATTGAATTATCCACTTTGCAGTTTAGAAGGTTTGCAGTGCTTATTCCAGCATCTCTCTCTTTAAATTCCACCTGGGCAAAGGGTCAAGTTTAATAGGGGCAAAGAAGTACTCAGGACAATCATATCAAGTCTGATCGACTTGCTAGTAGATATCACTGACAACAGTGTCTTGAACGACCTTTATAATGCTAATAGAAAGCTTTTCTAATTAAATAATAGTGTTAAAATGATACTTTCTGTCCACACAGAAACTGTTCTTTGAGTGTCTAATATACTGAGAATTTCTTGCTCTCAGCTTCACTTGATTGGCAAATAATGTGTGTGGTCCATTGACTTTAACAGTCTATCTGGAGGCAGATAGAATTCTAAAAATAATACTAACATACTTTATTAGGTTCTACCTGAGGACTAGTGACTAGTCTATTATTTCTGTTACTTAAATTGCTTACATGATTTACTTAAATGATATATACTTCAGCATGCTCATTCATGTAATGGGTGTATGAACAACTGTTCTCGCTCACATATACCTGGCTAGCTCAAACGAAATTCATTTGTGAATGTAGGATGCATATGCTCTAAAAAAACTGACCACAGGTCGTAGATAGTGAAAAAGAAGAGTAATAGATCCACAGCAGTGGTGAAAGTTATTAAGATGGACGTAACAAATTCTATAGCAGATAAAGCAAAACAGAAAAATACAAAAGACCCTGACAATAACTTGAGCTTTTTGCATTCTCCAGCATTTTCTAGAATTACACTGTATCTATAGCTATATAATTTTTTGCCATCAAATTAAGTTTTCTTGATTTCTCCTCTCTTTTTTCTCAAGTGTTTCATTAACGGTATATACTATTGATCCTTAAACTGTTCAAGTGACCACTGAATTTAACAAAGTGTGAATGTCATTCCTCTACCAGTGTAACATAAGGACATTTGGGTGACCTCATCGTGTCATCACTATTTTAGTGTCTTTTTATTTTAGTGTCTTTTTCCTAACACTCTGTTAATATAATTATTTGAATTGTACTTCTAAAAAATACCCATTCAATTTCCTCACATTTTTACTAGTCTCTGTTAACCATTTATTTTGTTATCCCTATCTCCATTCTGTTTTAAATTTTCTATTTCCTTTGTGAAATAAACTAGAATCACAGAAATGAGAAGCAGAAACCATTTATTTAGAGCTTGCTATTGCAAGTGAGTTGGGTACCACCATTTGTACTAGGCAGAGACTCAAAGGCAGGCAGGAAAGCTTTATAATGGGGGGAAATAAAAGAGAGAGCAAAACCTTAGGTGTGCTCTGTTTGGAAGCTTTTGACATGAGGAAGATGGAGGAAGGTTAAGTAGCAGTGAGGCATCTTATATGATAGTTTTGGGAAGCATGTCTTGCTTTCTCTGTTATGGATTGAGTTAGAAGTCAGAAAGAAATATAGGAAAAGATGGTAACTGGTGATTAATTTACTATTCTGGGCAAACTGCTGCTGAAGTTGGGACTGTTTCCTGGACTAGTTGTGCAAGGTTTGTGTGTCAGAATCCTGTTGTCATATATGGTCTGACCATTGTCCATTTGTATAGTCAATCTCCCACCTTGTTGCTAAGGATATTGTAATTATTTTCCCCAAATCATTGAGTGGTGATCTCTCCCATTTATTTCATTTAAGTATATATTTAATGTGTCCTCAGTCTTGAGTAACAATTTTTCTGAGTCTAGAATTCCATTTTGTTGGATTTCTTCTTCACAATAATTTAAAGACACCAGTCTTGTAAAGGCAGACTTCATTCATATAAGCAAAAAATAGATGTTGTAACAAATGTTATTTCTGATTTCCAGAATATACTGCCTGCTTCCTTATTAGACTACCTTTCCGTTTAAATTTCAGCTAATTTTTTTCCTAGTCAGACATTTTTTGATCATCCTATTAAAAGTAAGTCTCTTACTTGATTACTTCAATTTCTGTTTATGTTTTATTTCTTTCATAATAACTATTACAACTTAAAACAATTTTTATTTAATTTTTCTCTAGAATGCAGATTTGATCAAGTGTTATGTGCAATTGTTACTTCTTTTGTAATTACTATTATTCCTTGGGATCATGTGGTCTGTATACATTTTCAGATCAAATGTCAATAAATTAATTACTTGTCAATTAAGAGAATATATGTGTATGCATTATTATTCTTGCTTTTTTTACCAGCAAATATTTAAGAATTTGGTTTAAATTTGTCTGTAACTACAGAATAGAAAATATGATAAAATTGTGATCCACCCTTAGAAAGAAAGAACATTTTATGATACGTAAAACATTATAGAGAACATTATTTTATGACTAAATGTTGCTTGAGAAAATTTTGTAAGAGAGCATGCATAATAGATAGGAGTAATATGCCTTAAGTATTTTATAGACACAAACCGATTATAAAGAGACACAGTGTGGCAGTGAAGATAACATATAGTCATTTCGAAAAAAAAAAAAAACCTCTCCTTTTCCCAAGTAGGATTTAAGGTAAGAAAAATGACATAAGGCATAAGTCACCTTAAGAGAGGGTTGTAATAGATCACCATGTGTCAGTTTCAGCACAGTATCCATCCCAGTAAACTGAGCAACGTCTTTTTCAGTTATTTTCCTTTTGGTTTTAGGATGTTCTATACATCTAACAAAACCATGAAATATATGCAAAGAGAAATTGCAATCTTTCAATAACTACATGATTTCAGGAAGCCAGTAAAGTTAAGTAGAATTACTAGAGTTATTCACCAAAAACCTTTTACAATTGAGAGTATCATAAACTGGTTAAAAATTAAAGAAACATATTGGCAAAGATGTTGATACATTATGTGCTTCAAAAGAGAATGATTTGGATATCAAATAATTGAAAAAGGTTTTTGGGAAAATTCAGGAAGCCCTACAATATTTTGGCAAAAATGACCTTTTTTTCTGGTTGTTCTTTTAAAAAATTGCAATGTAATGTGCTATTATCAAGTTTTGGCAAAAAATACAAACGCATACAAAAACACAAACTTAAGTTAGCTTAATGCATGCTTAAAGTTTTCAGAGAATTAATGCATATTTAAAATAATGATTTAATTCTACTGAAAATAAGGTCAATATTAAAATGTAAATATGGTCAATGTTATATAAAATGTAAATATGTAAACACTGTAATATGTAAATATGTACATGTAATATGTAAATATGTTAGATGCATTGTCAAGATAAAATCATGATCACATCTTTTTAAAATTATTCTATAAAATTGAGGTGAATGTTTTAAGTGAACTTTAAAATAGTATTTTTTAAAGTTCTTTTTAAATAAGAACAAACTGTTTTACATGGTGGTGATTTCCCACAGGTTCTTCAGGAAGTCTCATAAAATGTCATTTTTGTGCAACTGATAATGAGTGTGATTTTAATCTGCAAATGTGCAAAATGGTAAACACTAAACAGCTATACCACTTGATTGTATTAATATTTTCATTCTCAATACATCAAAATTACAACTAATTTTATGGTCATAGTCACATTGAACCTTTTTTAGAAGCTGCAAAAATAACCAAAATACGTTATCCACATTACACATTACCCAGCAAATACTGATTTTTCCATTAAAAATATTAACTTTTTAAAAATCTGAAACAACTCACTTTTTACAGTGTTTATGAGTTTATATCAAACAGATATGAAAAATACGTTGATGTAATAGCTTGTGAGTAAACCTTAAATTATTTAAGAACCTGTTAAATATTATAAGTATGTTATAAGTTATAGAAGGAAAATGTAATTAACAATGAATCTCCGTGCTTGGCAAGATTACATTCTCCTTGTATTAGGATTTGTGCATCTGTGACACAGCAGGTTGTTAAATTGCTCAGCTATCATATATAGCATCTGCCATTTGTTCAGATGAGGTAGCTTGCTAGAAACTACATGAATCTGCATGAAAAAGAGTCTACTAATATTTGTTTTCCAAACTTCTGCTATCTTGAAGATGTAATCCTTATTAATAGGTATTTATTTCAAAATATAGAGGTCTTCATAAAAGTTGCTAGGTGTTTCTCAAAGTACACTATAAATTCATTGATTATGTTTTACCTCTTATTTTGTTTTGCTCCATATTCTTCATATAGTTGGAAAAGTGTTCCTACTTGTAAAATTAAAAGTTTATGAGATTATTGAGATAATTCCAAATGGGAGGGGATAGCTCTTTTGCCCCAGTGTGATTTTATATTATTAGTTAAAAATTTAGTGGGGCAGAAATTCTTCAGAGAGTTAAATTTGTTTTTAATTTTATTAATTGGCTTTGTATATGCATATCAATATAATTTTTTTTCATTTGGAAGTCAATGTAGGTTTGTTATTCTAAATATTTTGACCATTTTAAGGACATTCCCTAGTGTAAATGATGGAAGTGTATTAATCACTAACATACTTGAGTTTGCTGTGTACTCTCCTAAGTGTTATGCATATGTTTTGCCATTATATCCACAAAAATTCTTATGAGAAAAATTTTATGTTTTTATTTTTACAGATAAAGAAATTGAAAAGAAAACACATAAATAACTTGCCTAAGAATTTCCACATAGTAAGGGATAGTTATAAGAGTCTAACAAGAATTTCCACGTAGTGAGGAATAGTTCCAAGATTCTAATATGACAGGAGCAGTCTGACTCCTGAGCTTACAAATTTATACAACAAACTGTTTTTTCTCTGGTATTATACCTTGTAGAAAATATCACATAAGTAGATGCAAAAAAATGCATTTCATGACAAAATCTGATTCTATAAATTTCCTCTGAAGGAATTTGAATACAATTATTTGGACAAAAAAATACTATGATAAAAATAATATCTATACACACATATAATATTTTAATCAGATTTAAATAGAAAATTGAGTAGCATTATTTTAATGTTTAAATAATTGTACTAACCACTGTCAATTTCCAAAAGTTTTCATTACCGCAATTAAAAACTCTTACAATCAAGCAATAACTCACAGTTAACCACTACTCTCAGCCTTCGGTTACCTCTAATCTATTTTCTGTCCCCATGAATTTGCCTATTCTAGATATTTTATGTAAGTAGAATCATATAATATTTATTCTTTTGTGTCTGTCTTATTTTACTAAGCATAATATTTTCAGAGTTCACTCATGTTGCAGCATGTTTCATAGCTTCATTCCTTTTTATGACTGATATTCCACTGCATGTATATACTACATTTTTTAATCCATTCATTTTTTGATAGACACTTTGATTATTTTTACTTTTGGTATCGTGAATAATGCTGCAACAAATACTGGCCTACAGGAATCTCACTGAGTTCCTGTTTTCAATTCTTGGGGTGTATACCTAGGAATAGAATTTCTAGGGTACGCGGCAATTTTATGTTTTGCTTTTTGAATAACACCAAACTGTTTTCCACATCTGTGACATGCAATATTTTACATTCCCATCAGCAATATATGTGTTCCAATTTCCACATCCTGGCCAACACTTCTTATTTGCTTTTTGTTTTTTATAACCTTACTAGTAAGTATGAAGTGGTATTTCATTGTGGTTTCGATTTGCACTTTCCTAATGATTAGCGACGTTGAGCATCTTTTCATGTGCATATTGGTTATTCTTTGGTGAAATTTGTATTCAAGTATTTGCCTATTTTTGAAATGAATTGTTTCTTTTCTGTTGTTGAGTTATAGAAGCACTTTATATTCTGGATATAAAACATTTATTAGATATATAATCTGCAAATATTTTATACCATTGTGCAGTTGTCTTTTCACTTCTTTGGTGCATATGAGTTTTTGTTTTGATGAAGTAAAATTTGTGTATTTTTTTCTTTTGTTGCTGTGATTTTTTTCTTTTGTAGAATATTTTGATGCTACTTTTGGTTATATATCTGAGTATCTATTGTCAAACCCAAGTTGATGAACATTTAATCCTGTGTTGTCTTCTTAGTGTTTTACAATGTTAGTGGTTATATATAGGTTGATTATCCATTTTGAGTCATTTTTACATGATTTAAGGTAAGAGTTCAACTCATTTTTTTGCATGTGAAAGTCCAGGTGTCCTAGCATCATTTGCTGAAGAAACTTTTATTCTCTATTGAATGGATTGCCAAGAATCCATTGTTCATAAATATATGAGTTTGTTTTTAGACTCACTATTATATTGTGATAGTATATATGTCTATTCTTATGCCAGTGAAACAGTTTTAATTACTCTAGCTTTGTAGTAAGTTTTGAAATTGGAAAATGTGTCTTCCCACTTTGTTCTTATTTTTAAAATTTTTTTTTTGATATTTGAATCTCTTTTTTATACCTATCAAGACTCTGTGTTGACATAGACATACTATAGAGGAATGCTTGAACCCAGGAGTTCAAGATCAGTCTGGGCAACATAGGGAGACATCATCTCTACAAAAAAAAAAAAAAAAAAAATACATTAATTGGTCATAGTGGTACATATCTGTAGTCCCAGCTGCTTGGGAGACTGAGGTAGGAGGACTGCTTGAGCCCAGGAGGTCCAGGCTGTGGTGAGCCATGATCACATCACTGCCCTCCAGCCTGGGCAATAGAGCAACACCCAAATCCAAAAAAAAAAAAAAAAAAAAAAAAGAATTAAAGTTTTAGAGAAATTCATGCCATTCATACAATTCATACAATATAATGTAAAGAGGTAAAAAAAAAAAAAAAAAAAGGATAACACCCAATTAAGATAATTTGAATGAATGGATTTACATTGCTCTATCCTGAAGACCCACTATAGTGACTGTAAAGATTATTAATTTATTTATTTTAGAATAAACACACAGGAAGAAGTATATACGTATGTATTATAGAACAAATGAACATTGTTTCACAATTAGAAATGTAAAGCTTAATAGTATGTTTGAAAGATAAAGCTGAGAAAATTTCACAGAAAGAAGAGAAAACAAACAACAAAAAGACCAACATGGAGGGAAGAATAGAGATGTGTAAGACAATAAAAGATACGTTCCATTAATTCAAACATCCAAGTAATAGGAATGTATGAAATAAATTGAATATAAAGTTAAAAAGATTAAAGTATTAAATACAAATTTTGAAATTTTTTATAGAAATTAAGGACATGCTTTTTCATATTTCATGAATCCATTACGTACCCATAACAAGGGAAAAATTAGAGCAACACCAAGGCACATCATTAGAATATTCTAGGATATTGGAAAATAAAAAGATCCTACAATATTCCCTATGAGGAAAAATGCCCACATGCTGAGAATCAGTCATTAACACTCTTCAGGCTTTCTGTGAGAAGCACTAGAAGCTAAAATAAAATGGAAATGCCTTAAAAATTCTGAAAAAAATAGAAATTCATCATAAATCCATAATCAGTCAAAATGTCACTCAACTGTCAGTATAATTTAGACATTTTTATAGATGTGTGAGGATTCAAAAAATTAAAGCGTATTACTTAGCTCTCAATAGTATGTATATAGTAATCATGAAAGAAATATAAATCTTGATCTAACTCAAGTTATGATAAACCATAATTAGAGAATGGGGTTGTGGGCGGAAAGTGCTGAGTGTGTATTATAGTTATAGAAAAACAGAAGCAAATTAAATGCTTATTCTTCAATGAGGAAAGATACATAGTAAGTTACACAGAAATACTAGCTTATTTAAAGATTTAAATCATTTCTAAAATAATTTCTAAAGTATGTGAAAGTGGCTGTTTCTGTTGCATAGTAAATAAAAGATGAGATAGAGAAAGATTTTTTTAAAAAAATTCTATATAATTGGTTTTTTCATATGCTTATATTTACTCACATACTCTTAGGATATAAAATGGAGGTAAATACATTAACATATTAAGACTTGGAGGAATTATGTGTAATGTCAATTGTATGCTTTATGTTTTTCATTTTTAGAAAATGTCTTCAGCTTACTTTTTTTATAAGCTTAATTAAATGAACATTGAAGGACGAACTTACAGTGGGGTCTTTAAAGTTGGGCATCATATATAATTGAGCTAGGCCAAATTACAAAGGCTTATCCAGGTTCTATGAGTGTTGACAAAAACTAACTCTGACTATAAAGTATGAATAAGCTATTTTATTCTATGGTAACAAATAACTCTCAAGCCACAGTGATGTCAAAGATTAAAGATTTGCTTTTACTCACTAAATATGTCCATTGCAGATCGTCAGTAGTCTCTGCTTCATGTCACATTCATTCATGAGCCTGGAATATTCACATAAGATATTGTGGCAAGAATAAGAATACATGGGGAATTTATTCTGTTTCAGGAATGCTTTAACTGGAAGCAACACATATCATTTTTGCTCAGTTTTTACTGGCCAAAGTAAATCATACAACCATGATTAAAGTTGAGGAAAGTGAGGTACTGCGATCTTCCTAAGTACTTATAATGAGAGGAGAACTGGTACCAATCCACAAGGATTCAGTTAAGGTTAATTCGGTTTTCTTTTCAACTTGGTTTTCTCACTAAGTCTGCAGGTTGAAAATCTGGTGCCCCTGCTCCCTTGACGGCCTGGGAAATATAGGTACTAACAGCTACTCCTCTTCCCAGACAGTTGTGTGGCTTACAGTAAAACCTCTGCTTTATTCAAAATAAAAGAAAGCAAAACAAACAACAATGAAAAGAATTCTCACATCTATTACCCCAACAATGAAGAGATACTTTATATATGTAATATTTTTGACCTATTTATATCTGTGAGATTTTCAGCATATTACTTAATCCTTCTCATCCAGAAAATGAAGATAATAATAGCATTTACCATGTATAATTTTTGTAAGGATTAAATGTGGTAACATATGTAAAGTACTTTTAATAGTAATTGGAAAATTGTCAGCTTATTAAGTATGTTTTGTTACTACTACTAATAGCAATATTTTACAATTTTGTTTCAGGGTGATTAGTCAATCATATGCCCCGGGAGAATCTGTCTCTGGAGATAGGAAGTTGTGGACAGCAAATACCGATCTTCTTGTACCCTAGTATTTGAATTTCAGGAATGACCTAGAAGAATTAAAACTAGAACTGATTCCTTAAGCATCCCCTGCCTGACTGTGTCAAACTGATTTACCTCTAACTCTAGCTCTCTTACAGAACAAATCACATGGGGTGGGGGTCAGGGAAATACATGAACACAACACACTTAAGATGCCTGGTGATAGCATTAGAGTTTCAAAATTCATCATTGTTAATCTGAACAGGGGACATAGTACAAATACCTAAAATACCAGAATAAAGACCTTCTATGAAAGTTTGGTCAATATAAATGAACAACAGAATTTGGAGACCCAAGAAAATTCTGTGAAAATAATTTTATTTGAGCTTTTGGTAGCAACATTAATGGCACAAAATCAACACACTTACACAACACATAGCTATCATATTAGCACTCCTATTTCCATATTTCATTAAACCTCAGATTTATCAATTTTATAATACAGTCCAATTTCATAATATAGTCCAATTTCAGAGGTGTTGACATGTGAAAAAAGTGCATTTTCATGAAGTACGGTACAGCCAATGACTAATATTTATTGAGTATTCATTATGTATCAGAAATTATTTATAAAATATGCAATTATGTATTAGGTAATTTCTAATATTTATCATACTTACATCAAGTAGGTTCTTATATTTCTATTCTACATATTCAGAAGTTCATATGCAGTAATAATAAAAATGTACGTTTCTAAAGCCAGGGTTTAATCCCAATTCAACTTTTTTTCATTAGTCCACTCTTTTTTCAAAAGTTTTACAAATCCTCTCCCTATAAAATAATATAATGAGTTATTCTAGTACAATATTTCCAGGTCCCATATAAAAGTCAGATCTTGAGAAATCGTTTAGGTCATGGTGATGCACGGAAACCCCCAAATTGGGGCTTAGCCTGGAAGGGTTCTTGATTTGCTCAGGAAAGAGCAAGCCAATGGTGAAAGAAAGCAAGTTATCAGAGCAACAGTGTACAGCAAAATTGCTACTCCATTGACTCAGCAGGGCTACCCCACAGGTGGAGTAGCACTTGAGGATTGCAGCCAGCTATATGTATACCTACTCCTTATTATATGCTAAATAAGGAAGAGGTTATTCACTAATTTTCCAGAAAGGAAGCGGGGAGCTCCTGGAACCACATCAGGTGTTGGTGTGGCAATTGTGAACTGTCATGGTGCTGGAGTGTCTTATAGGAAGTAAATGTATTATAATTCTTAGTTGTAGTTGGTTTGGTCAGTTTTTTGCTCTTGTTTAGATCAGCAGGGTCATGAAAACAGGTCCTGCTGATCTCTTACCTCAATGGCACTAAAATAACTAGTTTGTTAGCATTTTCAACTCCTTGATAAAATTAATAGATTCCGGAAATGAACATCAAATGATTTTTAACCTCACAAAAAGACAACTGGACATTACTTATTTGCTAGAAAGTACACAACACCAAAATATGAAGTACGCAGAACAAAAACAATCAAATGAAAATCAATCCTTGATATTCAGAGTCAATAAACATTTTCTGTAAAGAGCCAGAGAATAAATATTTTAGGTTTTATAGACTGCATGATGTTAACCACAACTACTCAATTCTACCTTTTTAGATAAACATAACCATAGAAAATACACAAATGAATAATTTTGACTGGGTTCTAAAAAATAATTTATTAAACAAAATAAGCTTTGATGGCAGTGATGGCCCATCCGGAGCAGCCACTGAGAAGAGACCAGCTGCAGCGGGGGAGGCAGGGCAGGGACTGCACACTCCATGGAGCTAGCTGGGGCTGGGAACAGGCCAGAACCCCACCCCCTACTGAGTTAGGGTGGGGAGTCCTGCACTCCTGGGCACAGCTGAAGCAGATCAGCCATGGCTCTGGACCTGAGCATCCCTGCACTCTCAGGGGCCCAGAATGCTCCTTCCTCTACAAGATCAGAAGTGCCTCCTCCCACCCCCTGGCCTCTCCCCATGCCCAGTGCCTGCTCTGGAGGGGAGGAATGTTTTGGCTGAGCCCTGGTGCTGTTGCAACCCAGCCAGGTGTACACCTTCAGGTGATGCTGACACTCCAGCCCCTTGCTGCCTTGGCCCCCTCCAGATTTGGGCACTAAGGAGTGAAGGAGGGAGGCTGGTTTGGGGCTGAGGTACCCTTCAGCACGAACAGCCTGGGTGCCATAGACAACATGTTGATGGCGGGAGGCAGGTTCCTGTGTGGAAAGGGGTGGGTCTCTGGTGAAACCCCACCTTCAGGCCAGGAACAGCCTGAAGACTAAGGGTCGGGCTGCCAGTTCTGGTTGAAGTCCCGGGCCTGGAGTGAGGACTTCATCAATGACTGTTGGGCCAATTAGGTGGTGCTTTTTGGGGGCCAACCAAGGTCACCCATGGAGCAATCAGCAAGCACTTCCTTCTGAGTCCATAAAAAACCCCAGACTCAGTCAGACTTGACAGATGTCAGGACGACCTGCCTTTGAAAAGGAGCTCAACCTGCCTGTGAAAAGGAACTACTCGCTGCGGGTCTCCTCTCTGCTGAAAGCTGGACACTTGTAGCAACGACCTGCTGTAACACAAACAGGGCTGAAACACAGCCCCCTACTCTCCATGTTACAAGCAACAAAAAGGACAGAAGAGCTGCAGCCCTTCCGGGAGCCCAGACATAGGGGCTCCCCAAGCCAGGGCTGTGACACCTTTTTGGGACTCTGCAGCTCCAGGTGTCTTCAAGCTTCCGGAAACCACCACGTTCCCCTTGTTGAGACCCGGGTGCCCACAGCAGAAGCTACATGCCATACACCTGGTCCAGTCTCAACCTCACACAGACCCGGCACCTGGGTTGGTGCCTGGAGCTGCCTGCCCCAAAGCAGCAGCTGGCATGCCTGATTGTGCACACTGGCTGGACCCTGTGCTCACTTGCTCACACAACTCTTGCTGCTTCGTGCCTGGCTTGCCCTTGGCAGGTGTGGGATCTGGGCTGATAATGCTAACTGAGCGTGACCTGCCAGGCCGAGTGGACAGATGAACCCAGAAGGTGCAAGCAATACTCACACAGAAGATGCCGCTGGCTAAAGATGTTTCCAGGTAGTGAAGCTACACCCCAAGGATCCCATGACAGCTTTAGGCTGGATGTGGCTACAGGCTGTAGTTTGACTATCTCTATTCCCCATCTCTAACAACCAATTTCAGGAAACGCGGAGGAGAGAAGAGGATGTTAAACAATGCCATGAGGAGAAAATCAGCATAATCTAGACTCTGGGGAATATTAGAGGACAAACAGCATAATGCTTTTCAAAAAATTAAGTGCAAGAAAGAAAAAAATAAAGGGGTGCGGGTAACTTACATATTAAAAGACTTAAGAGACATAGCAACTAATCTAAATGTAGAGACTTTATTTTGATAGAAATTCAAATAAAGGAATTCTCAAAACATAAGGCAATCTAGAAAACTTTTGATAATTGGTATTTAAATGTAATAATGGTTTTCTAGTTAGGATATATGTATGCACGATTTATCGCATTTGAAGGTATAGATTTAAGTAAGTTTAGATGAAAACTCCTGATGTCTGTGATATGATTCAAAATAAGATGGGGTGTTGAGTGTGGGAAGCAAGTTTGGGTACAGAGGAAAGGAGATGGGCAAAAATTGACAATGCTTAAACTCAGTGATGTGCATGTGAGAGTTCCACTTTGTATATATTTACTTTTCTACTTTGTATATACTTAAATGTTTCTATAATAAAATTTAAAATTTTTATTTAGAGTTATATACAGCAACACATAATAGGGGTGCCCCTAACTTTGCTAAATGAATACATAGAGAAACATGTTGACTTGAAATGTTGACTTGGCAAAACATCGAACTCAGCAGTTTTGGGGGGCACTGTAATATTTTCTCCTCTTACCAGCTTTCTTACCTGTTCAATGACAATAACTTACTCATTTTTTTTCCTTTCCATCTGGGCACACCCCACATGAACAATATAAACCAAACTCTAAAGCTTTTAATTATTAAATTAATCTGATTTTGGGTGCCTGCCAGAGTTTGGAAAAATTCTGAACTAATGTCACTTGCACATGGCAGTCTTGACCAAAAAATTTTCATATGGCTTATATGCATATTTTTATTAAACCCAGAACACTCTGCCTTAAAAAACATAATTTTTAAAATTTCTGCCAACATTGATATTAGGAGTGAAAAAACAGGTAACTGGTGAGAAAAAGGACTTTCTGTGACCTCTCAAATATCATTTCCTATAAATTAGCATATGCTCCTTTGAAGACTGTTTGTCCATTCTAAGGAAATTAGTATGTCCATGCTAAGGAAATATATTTAGTAGAGATTCATGTGAGTATTTTATATTCTCACTGTCCCCAAAGGATGAGAAAATCATTAGGCTATTGGTTTGGTTAAGTAGTGTTCCTGGCTATGAGGATGCAAAAATCCCAGAATAATAGTGTAATGGTAAATAAAAAACAAAGGGACAGGGTAGGTAATAACAAAAACTAAACAGAAAGAAAAATCAGAATTTAGAAGACGACTATTTGTTTTGACATAAAAAGATATTGTGTTTCATTTTTGTGATTCAGATACACAGCTTTCTTTTCCCTGGTCCTTGTTTTTCTTCATGTAAACGATATGTGAAAACCTAGGCTGTTAGTAAAGTTACATTGAACTCAGAAAATCCTTGTCATTTGCATTTCTGCAAACTTAATTTAAATTTAGGATTGACTGTAAATAGTTATAACTGCTTTTTTCCAGCTACATAGTTGCTAAGCTACTTACTGTTCTTTTATTGCCTCATTTGTGTAATATTTGACTTTGAACAACTCTAAAACTAGAACAAATAATTAGATGAATGAAAAATTAGATCTTTCAACCCTTCAAAAAAACTACTACAAATTTAATAGCTATAAGATGCCACAAAGAATCAGTTCATTTCAGAATAGTTCAGCATCTGACAAATGAAGTGGAGATACTGAATTTATTGCAAATCTACAGCTACATTGTGACTTGGTAGGTGGTATTTTTAATGGCCTTGAGAATTACAGTGAAAAATTGGATGAAACCAATATTCAATGGCAGGGGCATTACTACTGCAATATGGATAGGAAATAAAAATTCCTGTAGTTCCAAATAGTTAATGAGCATCGATATGTGCAAGGCACTGTAAAGAGGGCAGATCATTTTATTTCCTTGGAGCTTAGTTTGGTGCCAGAAAAGGAATTTTATGTGCTGAGTTGACTAGTACAATCTTTCAGGTATGGTACTTTCTGCATACTGTAGAAAAACATCAGATAATTTATTTTCAGGGAGACTTCCAAATGCTGCAGCATTAGCAAAGATTGAACAAGGGGCAGTGTGATCTTGAGTAAACCTCCCATCTTTCTAAAGATGTTTGTATTGGGAGAAATTATCTTTGAAAGTCTGTGCTTGGAAATGTCATGAGCACAGACACAATAACCAGGCATAGTGACACTGTACTTTGGTAAAGGCTCAAAAAAATGCAACTGAGCAAACTGAGAAGACAGGATGGTGAGAGTGTTCCTTAATTGTTAATAGAAAACTACTGAGCTCCAGTTAGGGGTATGCTGTCATTTGAACTGACATGATAGCAATTGCTGTTGTAAGAGAGATTAGATTTTAAGTAAAATATCTCATTTGAAATAACCAGAAAAGTATTAGTATTTTAATTTTCTGTTTCAGAGTTTTAAAATGTGGAATTTTTCCTCTGTATACTTTAGTAAGCAGCTATAGGTCTCTATGTTTCTGTTATTAAGAATTCAGACTTGAAATATTGGAACTCATGACATATTTTAATTAGTTATTCTCTTAAACAGGGAAAACAAATAAAGAAAGCATGACCTAAGGTTGTTTACTATTTAGTTTAAATTCCTTGATGGTATGACATGGTATTTACAGTAGTTGGTGTTATTGGATCAAATTAATATTAAATGTGGATCTTTTTTATTATACTTTATGTTCTAGCGTACATGTGCACAACATGCAGGTTTGTTACATATGTATACATATGCCATGTTGATGTGCTGCACCCATTAACTTGTCATTTACATTAGGTATATCTCCTAATGCTCTCCCTCACCCCTTCCCCCACCCCACAGCAGGCCTCGGTTTGTGATGTTCCCCTTCCTGTGTCCAAGTGATCTCATTGTTCAATTCCCACCCATGAGTGAGAACATGCGGTGTTTGGTTTTCTGTTTTTGCGATAGTTTTCTTTCGCAAACAATGTTTAAGTCACAGCCTCTTAATAGAGGGTATATTTTTCATTTTGTTACTTTACCAAGTTTATTTATTTGTATATTTTCAAATTTAATTCCCAGGTTATACTTTGAGAAAAGAATTAAGATAAAAGTAACTGAAAATACTGAAATACTTCAGTAAAATCATGAGTGGCAGAACTTAGAATAAGAACCAGCAGTCCTGACTTGTAGTAAGCAATTCATTTTTAAATATTCAGAAGAAAACCATTAATCATTTTTACATGTCTTATTTGCCAGTTTCTACATAAAAGTTTTCAGTTAGCAGAAACATTTCTTGAGTTCACCTGGCACAGTTACTATTTTGGAAAATTGCAACTCTGTCTTTCTTGTTCTAATTAGTGTTTCTGTATGAGTCATTCAGCAAAAAAAAAATAATAATAATAATAATAATAATGTGTTCTCTGAATATTTAAACAGTTATCCTCAAAATGGAAAACTATCATTAAAGCACAATTAGTGAAGGAGAATCAGGTTTATTGTAACCATTGTCTAAAATGGTTCAGCAGCCTTTCTTCAGACAGGTAGATACATGTGATTGGTAAAACAATATTAAAGAAACAATACTGGTATTATTATAATTCTGTGCAATCAAAGGGTTTAGTTGTCTACTTACTTTAGTAGATAAGTATAGTAATCCAAGTTTTTGTATAGAAATGATAGTAAAATAACTTGCATAAAAATGAAAAAATTATGTATACTTTCATATGAAGAAAAATATTTTAAATTTTTATAAAATTATGATTAAAATATTGTAGAACAGATACAATCCAAAACAATCTGTTCAAAATATGTCATTATACTCTTTTCAGTAATTTCTTATTACCAGGTCCTTTGGTGTGGCAGCCCTCACTCTGCCATCCAGGATGTCTCAGATACTTGCAAAAGCCAGAATAAGAAGTGCTGTATGTTAACCTCAGTGGAGCATGCATACTAA
The DNA here is from genome assembly GCF_000951045.1 of Mandrillus leucophaeus. NCBI lineage: Eukaryota > Metazoa > Chordata > Mammalia > Primates > Cercopithecidae > Mandrillus > Mandrillus leucophaeus. The sequence continues at coordinate 144,918 of NW_012101350.1, read as the reverse complement.
CGTTTAATTACTTTATTTCTGTAACAAAGAATTGAGTTTCTGAAAATACTGTGGTGGTTCAATGGAGGAGTACTAATTATTGATCCTCTTCATCCATAAAATGTCATTTTGAATGTAGTGTTTCAACTATATACAAAAGTTAAATCCCTTTCAAAATAAATTGTATATTTTTAAAAAATCTAAAATGACACTGCAACGTTCTTAAAATATATTATGTAAATGTTAAATGGTAATAGGAATGGGTATTTCAAGTATGTTTAGAATATTTGGCACATATACACCATGGAATACTATACAGCCATAAAAATGATGAGTTCATGTCTTTTGCAGGGGCATGGATGAAGCTGGAAACCATCATTCTCAGCAAACTAACAGCAACAGAAAACCAAACACCTCATATTCTCACTCATAAGTGGGAGGTGAACAATGAGGACACATGGACACAGGGAGGGGGACATCACACATTGGGGCTTGTCTATGGGTGGGGGACTAGGGGAGGGCTAGCATTAGGAGAAATACCTAATGTAGATGACGTGTTGATGGGTGCAGCAAACCACCATGGCATGTGTATACCTATGTAACAAACCTGCATGTTCTGTACATGTACCCCAGAGCTTTAAAAAAAAAAAAAAGTTAAGAATGACTGTATTTTCCCTTTTACTCAAGAAATTGTGATTCTTCATATCTTCTTTAATGACTGTTAATATAGAAAGAAAAGATTACCTATCAGGTTGTGCAGATAGGTTACCCACTGAAATGTGTACTATGATATCAAAGGGGAAAATCAGGTAAACACAGCTAAAAATGTAAATTTACACCACCCTGATTCAGAAAGTAGTTAAGTCATCATACAGAATTGATACAATATGATACGATAACTTGAAAAAGTATTAAGTTATACAATGAAGGAAGAGGGTAGAGGATAGGTGGAAATTTTAAGTGAAACTAAGGATGAAATGAACATATTTAATGAACGCCTCAAAATCTTGCAATGCTTGCCAAAGTTTCAGAGATAGTGGAAACATTTTCTAAGAGCACCACTGAATTTAATCTTCACTATATGAACACAATTTATTATTTTTGGTATACCCTTCAATTTGTGCCACTTACTTGTTTTATTAGGAGTTATGTATGCCTTGTGTAAATAATATGAAACAGATAGGATTTTTCAATAAGAACCAAGAATAATTTGCCCTAACTTGCCCTAACTATCCTTAGCCCCATTCCCCAATAATTGGTTTTAACCTTTGTGTGGTAAGTTGAGAGGGGGTTTCTCTTGTGATTTCTTAGCATTTTAAATAACATGATTAAGTCACTATCTTTCGATCCATCAACCTGAGTATTTTGTTGTGTAATGTACCATGTAAGATGAGTACTGAACTCAATTACACATTCAAATTTCTTCCATCTTTTACTGATTTTTACATAATTTTATTTTTTAATCCTTCAAGTAATTTTTGAAACTTGATTAACAAACTTATAACTCTGTCTCTTATTCTGTCAGATTGTTATAATATGTCCACAAAATAAAAGCTGAAACCAAATTCATTTTGTTACCACTAACAATTTGTTAGTAGCATTATGTTTACTTTTGGATGGCCAAATAAAAATATTAATAATGTAATAACAATAACAATATTGTAATGGCATGGTAATAATATAATAATAACAATAAAGTATATATTTTTATTAACCTCTTCTGACTTCGCCTTTACTGCATTCTAAATGTCTAATTAAAAATCATATATTGCTTGAACACTATTTAAATACAATTACAGCAGAAGACAATGAAGATGCAAAAGTCATACCTCCATTCCTCCATGGATTCAATGAAGATAATTCCATGTTATTTAATGGAGAAATATCTCTTAAGGGAAGGCAGTTTTACAAAGACACATTATCAGGTTTCCAAAATCACTTGTGCCAAATTTGGGCGACAACTTTTTGTATGAAAATAGTTGCTGTTATGTTTTTTTGTTATTTCTTTATCATTATGTAGTTTATTCAATCTGAGAAAAAGATATACTTTATTTTAACAATATATATAAAATCTTCCAGGTTTTTACTCACTTATTTTACTATTTATAACCTACTTCGTTTGGAATATTTATCTTAAAATATGTACATGTTTCAAATAAAAAGTTGTTTAATTTATGGATTTTTTAACATAATAGGGACATACATTCTCATTAGAAAAAAGTAATAAATAAAAAGTAATAAAACAGATAAGGCAAAAACATACCTGTGATTCCTTATTGCCACAGTTTTGGGTTTCCTCTCTGAAAGTAAACATGTGGTTATCATTAAGGTTTTTAAGTTTCTAGGATTTTATATACAATTAAAAATATATATGTATAAACACATATGTCATTCATGTGGTGGTGGCCCACCCAGAATCTCCCTGTAGGACTAAGGCCTTCATATTCCCAGTTGGCTAACAGCTCTCAGCAGGATCTGTCTCCAGTAATCATCTTCTACTGAACAGAGTCACCTCTTCTAAAGAAGTGTGCCTTTCTTGAAGGCAGCCAGCATCCAATAACTATTGGTTGTGAAAATATAAAGGTCTTGGCTTGCATCCATTTGGTATATCTCTGACGAGTCTTCTCAGGTACAGAGAGACTTGTGGAATTGGCTGAGGCTGTTGATCAACTCTGTGGAAGTTCACTGTCGTCCTGTGCCCAATTCTCTTGTATTTCTTATAGTCATTCACTCACATATGTTGATCCTTGGAGAACTCCTCCCAAAACTAATTGTATCAGAGTCTGTTTCTGTGTTCATATCTCAAAGAACAAAATCTCAAAAAGTCAAAAATAAAAGTGAGCTGAAGAAATAACTGCAAAGCCAGAATTTGGAGCTAGATCATTCAGTGGTAGGCTGGCAATGAGAGCAAAGCACTGCTAGTAGGTGGAACAATAATAATCCTTGGCTTGTGGCAGTAATCTAGTTTCTAAAATGTTACTCTGTTTTTAGAGAAAAACTCTAATTATAAAAATCACGGGATTAGATAATAATTTCTAGAGAAAAGTGATTTATTGAAGACAGACAATAAATGTTGATGACTAGCCACCAATTAAAGGCTAAGAGTGAAAATGAGAAGAGTTTCTTGATAGCATAAAGAGATTATCATTTCCTACAGCTAGAGGGCAAAAATAGCTGATATTCAAGCCTAAGATTTAATTTCAGACAGTCCCTAATTTATAATGGTTCAATTTCAGTGTTTTCAACTTTACAATGCTATGGAAGTGATAAGCACTCAGTAGAAATGATATTTTGAGTATTCATACAACCTTTTTTTCTCTTTTGGTACAGTATTCAATAAATTACATGAGCAAATCAATATTTTTTCATAAAATAGACTTTATGTTAGGTGATTTTGTCCAACTGTAGGTTAACATAAATCTTCTGAGCACATTTTAGGTGGCCTAGGCTAAGTCATAATGTTTGATAGGTTAAATGGGTTAAATGCATTTCAACTTATCTTTTCAACTTACAATGGGTTTATTGGTGCGTAACCCCAGTGTGAGTCAAGTACCATCTGTATACAAATTAAGAGATCTAAAGAAATGTGAATTCTCAATCTTGACAAACACCAAGCACTCAAGTCTGATCAGGAAAGGCCAAGACCCTGAGTTTGTAGGCATTAAGAAGGATTGAGACCCTGAGATGTGGGCAATTGCATGTGTGCATATAAAAATATTGAATCCTCAGATTTATTGTAGATTTGGTGCCTACAGAAGAGGTTCATTTTCCTAATAGCTTGTACTTTCCTACGAGCTTGAAGATGATGTAAAACTCTGGCTTACAACACAACATGTGTTTTCTTCAAGGTAAAACTCATCTCCCTTCATGTCCACTGTTATAATTATGTCACATAATTACTCAAGCCAGATCACATAGTATCACTTCACATCTATAAAAAAAAAGTGAAAGTAAGTGTATCCTGGAGGAGTTTCAAGACATAACCACCATGTAACAGCGGGAGCCCAGAGACTATACAAAGCACTGGGTCTGAAGGTGCTTGATCAAATGCTTAGAACATAGGGTAGTAAGTGGTTATCACTAGTAAATAATTTTTCCCATGTTATAGCACTAATTTCTTGACAAGGACTTGTGGATTTAGTGCTACCATACTGTGAGAATGGCTCTTGGAATCTCGGAGAAAGCCGTGTTCTACTTTAGGTGAAGCAGAAATAGAACAGCTATGGTATATGGTGGTAGAAGGGATTAACAAAACTCAGGGAAGTTGACATGCTAGATTAGTGAAACTAGATAGCTCACCAGATAAATGCATTCCATTTGAGGACAGTAAAATTAGTCTATTCACAAGAGTGATGAGAAATGCTCTGGTGAGAAGGGTATAAGCATCACTGAGACCTACAGTGGTGTCTGCTTTCTATGTAGATGACTACAGGGATGGTAAGATGATGTAGTATTAGACTCACCACTAGCAAAAGAAATAGAGAATTACAAAATAATAGAGGTCTACACATCACAGCTTAACTGTCAGAAGCAAGCCATTAACATAATGAATAATGGCATTGTAATTGTGACCAGAAACACTTGGCCTGAAGAATTTTAAGGGAATGATTATTGCAACATAATTGGGAATACAGATGGCTACCCAACAACTGTGTATGTCTTAGTCCATTCCTGCAGCTGTAACAAAATACCTTAGACTAGGTAATTTATAAATAATAGAAATTTATTTCTCACAGTTCTGGGGGATGGGAACCCCAAGATCAAGGTGCCAGCATATATGATGTTTGGTGAAGCCTCACCCTCTACTCCATAGATGGGACCTTGTTGCTGTGTTCTGACATAGCAGAAAAGACAAACAGCTCCCTTGCACCTCTTTATAAGTAACTAATCCCATTGCTCTGCCCTCATGACTTAATTGCCTCCTAAAGACCCCACCTCTTAATACTAACACACTGGTGATTAAGCTTCAACATATAAATTTTGGGGTACCACACTCAGACCACAGCAGTATAGCAAATAAATAAAATAATTGATAGGCTGAGAAGTAATTACTCAAGCCAAATCATCGACTTGAACCAGCTTTTATACAAAAAATAGAACAATGTAAAGAGAAGTTGGATCCTCAGTCTCTAGGCACTAAGGACCCTGCATCACAATAGCAAGTGTGCATGATAGTGATTTATCCAATCCTTCCACCAAGAGACTATACCAGACCATTTACTCAGAAAATGTGTACTGGGGAAAGGGAACCATCTAAATATTTTGGAGATATTGGACAGATGTTCCAAGTTACCATTAATATCTAGGGATCTCATTCTCCATCCTTAACTACTTCTCTATCTTTAACTCAAACAAATGATCTCAAAGGTGAAAAAGGGGGCAGGGTGGATATACCTGCTGCTAGCTCACTTTTACTTCTTTTTGCTCTTTCTGGAATCCTTATTTGTTTTTATTTTTATTACTTCCACAGAAACATGACGCCTTTAAAATTATGATTTTTACACATGTATCTCATTTTTCAAATGGCTGTTAATAGAAATTTTGACCTCCTATGACTGGTCACCTCCTAATTAGAGACAGATATTTCTCTTGGATTTATTTTGACTTTAAGCCACATCAACTATTTTTTAAGCTGAAGGTCCATCTAGATTTTCACTCTTATTTTACTGGTTTACATTATCAAGTATTTTATTCAGAAAAGATCCACCTATCTCTCTATTTTTTAATCTGTCTATACCTTTTATATAAAGAAATTATGTATATATGAAAATATAAAGGATATATTTCTTACATATATAGTATATATATTACTATATTTTTTCTGAAGAAATTGCCTGATATATACATATACACATATTATATATAATTTTTTTCTGAATAAATTACCTGATATGTATATATAGGATATATACACACATAAATATATGTACACAAATATTTTTTTGAAGAAATTACTTGAGAATTTATACACATATACATATAAATGTATTTTTACATATGATAAATCTGTTTTAATAAGTGTCTAAAAGTGTACTTATTTTTCTGTATTTTTAGTTGATATTTCAGCTTGTAAAGATACAATATTCCTCCCTTGTCTGCAGTTTTGCTTTCTATGACTTCAGTTACATCACAAAATACATTGAGAGAGAGACACTACATTCACATAACTCTTATTATTATACTTTTTTTAGCTTATTATTAATTATTGTTGTGTTAATGGAAAAATCAAACTTTGTAAAATATTTTACAGGTTTATTCTGAGCCAATATGAGTGACCATAGCCCAGAGAAAACACAAATCCAGGAAGCCTTGAGTAAATAGTTCCGAGGCAGTTAGGTTAGAGTTTGGTTTTATATGTTTTCGGGAGACAAGAGTTATAGTCAACGATAAATCAATACATGGAAGGTACACGTTGGTTTGGCCTGAAAAGATAGGATATAGAAAGCTGGGACTTACAAGTCATAGGTCGATTTTAGGGTTTCTTTAGCTGATGGTTGAGAGAATTAAACCACTGTCTAAAGACGTGAAGTCAGCAGAAAGGAATGCTCCAGTTAAAACAAGGGGGTTGTAGAGGCCAAGGCCCATGCTATGTAGATGAAAGCTTAGAGGTAACTTTTACAATCCTTAGAAAGAATAGATGGTAAATATCTCTTTTCAGGTCTCTTAAGGTGTCACACTCAGTTTCTTAAGGTGTCACACCCTCCTAGATTTAGGAAAGACCTAAACAGGGAAGGCCTGGCTGCATTATTGGAGATTTTGCACAGATGCAAATTTCTCCCAGAAAACACAGTTATGCAGGATCATTTTAACGGTAACAAAAAAACATACTTGGGGATAAAAACACTTTTTCTTCAGGGTCTGCTGTCATGTGATGCTATACAAGGGTCAAGTTTGAAGTAAGACACATTATACAAGATTAATAAAACACCCATTTAATGAGATTTTATGGTTTATAGGGTATGACTTAACCATTGTCTTTCGTATCTTATTGTTACAAAGAGTCTGCTTTGTCAGTCTTTCAATCTTTTATTTTAACCTTAATGCTGATCAGCTGTGCCAGAATTCCAGAAAGAAGGGAATATAACAAGGAGTGTATGAACCCCTTCCCATCATTGCCAGGAATAGTTTTTCAGATGTCTCTAGTGTCCAGTTGGCCAAGGGGGGATCCATTCAGCCAGTTGGGAAGCTTAGGGATTTATTTGTGGTTTACAGTTGTTAAACTCTTACTGTATGTAATTTATAGATTAAACTTTATTATAGTTATGTATGTATAGGAAAATACCTCATATATACAGGGTTTGCTATTATCTACAGTTTCAGGCATCCACTGGGAGTCTTGGAATATATCTTGCATGGAAAAGGTGAGGCTTCTCTCTCTCTCTCTCTATATATATATATATGTATTAATATATATTAATATAGTTGCATGACTGTATCCCAGTTGCTCAGGAGATTATCTATCTATCTATCTGATCTCAGAACTTAGAATTTATGGCTCTTTTTCTTTTTATTCTATTGCCTACATCTTTAATCCTATTTCTCTTTTATTTTTTGTATTTTTCATCTTGTATTAACTGCTCATTCCCACCCTAAATGTTTAATTTTAGCTTTATTTTTATTGACATTGTTTTATTTTCAATGGAATTTTTTATTTCTGAAAATGTAGGAAGATCTGAATATGTAGAATAAGCCTTTGTTTATTCTTGCCTTGATAGTTCCACCTCCATTTTCTCTTTCATTTATTTCACTCATATGAGTGTTGTATGTCCTGAAGTTTTTGTATTTCTAATTTTATCTTATATATTCCCACATTTTGTTTTTGCTCTGTGATTTGAGAAATATTATCAAATTTAATCTCTAACAGAGATTGATTTTTTGTTATTTCTAAACATTAAAACAGTCTCAAGAGCATTTTCTTATTGTCAGTTCTTTTTAATTTGATAGATAGCAGTTTGTTGATTTTCTGAATTACCTAAAATTTTTTCCTTTGGGATTTATTTATTTTATGTTGTTAAATTTAATTTTTATTTCATGAATTTTCTTCGTATGCATATTAATCCTGGGTTGTCTATTCTTTTATGTGGTAAAAATTTGGTCTGATTTATCTGCTGTATAAATGGATCTTATGTCCAATTAGCATTTTAACAAAATGAGAAGAATGACAGAGGCCTGAACGTGCCTGCAGCTTGTAGTTTACGTGATAAACTTCTAATTTAGATTTTAAGAGAAGCTTTTCCTACAAGGTATACAGAGAGGACTTCCAAAGTTCAGAATCAGGAAGTTATTTTTCTTTAGGGAGCCCACTTTCCACTGATAGCTATTTGTTTAATAGTTTGTTTGTTTTCCTCAGGATATATATTCAATTTTAGTGATCATTCTAGTAACTTTGGTTTGATGTAAATGTTAACCTTAGATGTTTTATAATTGCCATTTCCTCCTGTCCATTTTTAGTATCACCTGACTGTAAACTTAAGTTTGCAACAATTCGTTCCATAGAACATGTCAAATACTTTTCAGATACTATCTTATTTAAGCCTGAAATTAATTATCATTCTGACATTTGGGTGAAAGAACTGAGGCTTAATATGTTGACTACCCAAGTTGGGATTTGAATGTAGGTAGTATGAATCCAAAATCTGCACTTTTTACCACTAGGATATAGCATCATCCATTTTCCATTGTAGTGCTTTCCTGCTATTCATGACAGTTATTTCCACATTTATTTATTCTTATGTTTTTCTTCTAAATGAGTTATGCTTATATTTTATTTTGACATGACTTTATTTGAAGATTGGCACTATTACTATTGACTGAAAAAATTACACAGAAATATTTTTGTTCATGTTACATATAGTCAAGCAAGATACAATCTTAATAGCTTTATCTTACTTTATTATAATTATTAAAATATTATTTTGAGACATTGGGTCATCCTCTGTTACCCACGCACTGTGATCTCAAACTCCCAGGCTCAAGTGATCCTCCCAGCTCAACCTCCTGAGCAACTGGGATATAGGTGATAATAATTTTTTTAAAATGCAAATCTTATGTTTATATGCAGATATTCCTTGACAACTGAGAATGGAGATAATATGGGAAATATGCATGGTACTGTTAAAGGAGTTTTTTAGGAAGATAGAGAAGAAAAGGGGTTCTTAGGAAGTTGTTTTTTTTTTTTTTTTTTTTTTTTTTTTTTTTTTTTTGAGACAGAGTCTCACTCTGCTGCCCAGGTTAGAGTGTGGTGGCACAATCTGGGCTCACTGCCAGCTCCACCTCCCCAGTTCAAGCAATTCTCCTGCCTCAGCCTCCCGAGAAACTGGGACTACAGGCGCCCACCACCATGCCCGCTTATTTCTTTTTGTATTTTTAGTAGAGACGGGGTTTCACCGTGTTAGCCAGCATGGTCTCAATCTCCTGACCTCGTGATCCGCCCCGACTTGGCCTCCCAAAGTGCCGCGATTACAGGCGTGAGCCACCGTGACTGGCCTAGGAAGTTTGTTTCTTTTAAAGCTGCTCCAGGCAGGTTTCTTGGCTAGTAGGAAAGCCTGGTTCTTAAGAGTCGGCCAGCAAGCCTTGATATACAAATGTAGGCCGTTAGTGACTGGGTCAGCCAAAACATGTCAATTCCCGCCATCTTCTTGCCTCCACATGTGCCTGACAATATGGCTGTCCCCACATATGCGTAGGCGTGTAAAACTTCAAGGCACACTGCATTTGCATATTAAAGACTAAGGTGGGAGGGCCAGTTTTTTCACAGGCTATGTGAATGACATGCCTGGTCAAACCAATCCCCTGATCCCTATGCAAATCAGACACCGCCTCCTCCAGCCTCCTCATATAACTGGCTGTCTTCACCGCCCTCGGGGTTTCCTCTTTCCGCTTGGAGCCCCTCTCACTCTATGTATGGGGCCGCGACTTCCTTCTTTCTTGCCTATTACACGCTCTGGTCCTTAAAACCACTCCACTTGTGTCTATTTCGTTTTACCTAAATTGGTGCCAGACTAAGGACCCTGGTGTGCCTTCAGTCATCCAAGTCCTGTCGGTGTTTTATCCAGTGCTCTTTCTAGCTTTCTCAGTTTTCATAAAAGCATTCTTAATTTTATGGAACTAGCATTTCTAGTCAGGAACATGAGGTAGATTTCAACAAACGGTAGAAGAGAGCTGCACTCCAGGTATTAGCCAGGGGGGATAATTTCAAGCTTACAACCATTCAGTGTTTATCAAAAGCTTAGTTCAAAGTAACAATATGTGTGGAGGATTGCCTGAAGAATATAAAACTCATGTATTCCTCAGGTTTCTATGAAATGTACCTCTAGGTTCTCCCACCTTTAGAGTGGTGTATCATATTGTTCTTAGAGCAGGTAGCCTTTGATCAAATTATGCTTTCATAAGATGTCATCGAACTATGTGGAGGAACTCTCTAAGAACTTGTATTAAGAAATTATTCTATATTTTTAGTAAAGATTATGCTGACTACAGCCTAGAATGTCCTGTTTTTTATATTTTTAAGATTTTTTTTGAAGACCAAGAATGGTTATGTCATAACTTTGAAAGTAATACTGTGTTCAAACTTTTAAACTACTTTTCTAAGTGTTGGCGGATAAAATATCAACTTTTTAAAAGAGGTGCAATGTGGTTAGGAATAACAATACATTCAGATAATAATACCCTTGCCACACCCCCGTCCCATATATTTGTTCATACTACAATCCAGTAATTTACTTACGTTATTTCACTTATATCCCTAATAGGATTACGTAAACAGATTTTTTTTTTTTTCCCCAAACAGATACTCTTTCAAAAAGATTAAACTTGTGGATAAATTCAAACCAAATAAATAAGAAACTCTGTTTTGAGCATAGCTACACATTATGCTGGATATATAGCAAGTTCATTCAGTACTCATTGATTGATTGTTATTTTAAATAATTCTTAGAGTGATTTAATTTAAAAATATTAAAAATAGCTTGCTTAAAAAAAATTGGTGGATAAGCCATTGCTAATTAACGGGATAATTCTATCATGACACTACACAATGCTATCACTTAATATATATGCAATGTTTTCCAATTTATATTCTTATTAGATTTTTTATTGCTCACTTTTCCCTAATTAATTAAGCAATGCATAAAATCTTCAAGATTTCTTGCTTCTGAATGTGCCAATTGTGGAGCAAGGGAAATAGAAAATGAAGTTATGTACCAAAATTGGTGCATTGATGTATCTTAGTCAAATTTAGAAAACTAGTCCTCTGTGAATAAATTAGTTTTAATATAATTTTATGCATATTTGTTAAACATGCTTAATATTAAAACCACTTATTGAATGCTGTTCAGAGTTAGTAATGTAGTACAATTTTATTGAACATTACACACGTTTTTTCTAATGGTGCTTAGATAAGGAAAATCTGCAACTTTAATCTTAGGATAAGGCAATGAAAGGAATAAAGAGCCAAGAATTTTTCTCATCTATTTAGATTGTGTGCTTTAAAGAATTGAAGAAAAACACTGGCTGACTTTTTTTTAGTTCTACTTTTAGTGTACGACTTTATTAATATTTATTAGTTGAATTAGTTCTTCTTTTAAGATTAAAAAAATGAAACAGCTTTGCAAATCTACATCTAACCAACTCTTCCACAATATTTCTTTCTAAGACTAGGCAAATGTTGTAATGGCTTGAGATGTAAATATTTACATAAATTGCATACCTTTTTTCTCTTAATATATTTGTTGACAATTAAATTATTGAATTAAAAAAACAAAACCTTATAGAGCATAAAAAAATCCTATATTGACTGTTTTATGGCTCTTTGAAGATATATGCTATATTTTTACAGGAGAAATTTTAAAAAACATTTTAATCCAAATCTTGGGAAAGGAGACATGACAAAACGATTCAGTTGCATGTATGGAATCAAGTTCAAGTCTAGACTGAACTAATCACTATCTAGGATCAATGATTGCATTCTGTACCAGAGATAAGCAACATATTATAATAATTTGAATTTTATGTAAATATAGAGTCAAACCATGTAATAAATTGCTTCACTAGGCATCATATTCAGTTTTATTAGAAACCCTGGTTCAGCATAGTGCATCTGTTTTACACTAAACATGTAAACTATATAATACATTTATAGCACAACCAGATGTTTATATCAAAATATATGGTACTATCTATATTTCAGTTAAGAATATATTTTTTCTTGCCATGAGACTTCTTTACATTCCCAATTAACAAAACTTCAGTTTTACTATCTGGAATGCTATGTAACAAAAGTAACAAAAGGAAGCCTTGTAACACAAGCCATGAAAACGTACATTTGAAAAATAAAAAATATATATATTCAAAAAGGTGAAGCCAAACATTACACAAGAAGTAGCAACATTTTTTAAATGGATTAAAAAATATAGAGAAAATTCAGTAAATGATTAAAAGAAATAACAGAAGAATTATATATAAATATAATTCATTTGTTAGGATAATACTATGTACTAATAACAACTCTCATACAATTGTTAGAAATCATTGTAGAACCCTAGCATTAGAGCACAATGCTACAAAATAATTCCAAATTTCAGGTGAAAATATATTAATCTCTATCTCTATAAATTATAAGATTATCTATCTGGTTTTAGAAACGTCTTTTGTGGTTATCTACAGAGGCCCAAAGAAATTACATGGAGGGTTGAGTTAAATGATATTACCAAGACTAAATAAAAATATATGTAAAATTTACAGTAAATTTATTGCCTAAGCATAAGATTAGACATACTAATGAATTATTAAGGAAAATGTGACCATCTATCTTACCACAGAGTTCTTAATCTAGAGATAATTTACTTTGTTTCTGTTTGGAAAAAGTATTAAAAAATACTTCATACTTACTTGTCAATTTTGTAAGCACTGAAAACTGTTATTTATGTAACCCTGCTTTAAAACCATATAATGATAAATCATTTTATAGGTAGCAAGTAAACTCTACAATTAGCTTTATTAAATAAATTTTACTACATTAGTCAGCACTAGCAGTGTTATAATTTCTCACAAAACTGTTTAATCAGATCCTGAAACTTTTGTTTTTTTCTATAAAGTTCACATTACTGCTATTTGGAAGATGGTTCTGCAAATACCTCCAAGTTGGAATAATTTTACATCAGTGAACTAAATTAAAGTTAAACTATTTTCTTTTTTTCAACTAAAAACAAATTCAAGTAATTATGGTTTTATTTATCCAATGTTCTATAATTTAATAGTTATGTGATTAATTTTTATTATGTGATGACCATAGAAAATAATAGTTCCAACAAAATTAAATGTTTTTAATACAAAATATTATTCAGATTGAGACAATATGATGCATATTGGACATATAGCCAATATAAATTATAACATTATCTT
>NW_012101350.1:125170-129403 GCF_000951045.1 Mandrillus leucophaeus | reverse complement strand
TGGACTGCCTCGTGAAGAAGGTGCTTGCTTCCCCTTCATCTTCCATCATGATGGTAAGTCTTCTGAGGCCTCCCCAGCCATGTGAAACTGTGAGTTAACTAAACTTCTTTACTTTATAAATTGTCAGTCTCAAGCAGTTCCTTATAGCAGTGTGAAAATGAACCAATACAATACACTAGACAAAGAAAAAGGTGGAGACTTGAGACAGAGGCAAGAACTTAAAAGTTCAGAATCCAGCATAATAAAACTGCAATGCAGAAATACGCAGCTGCTGGCTCATTCTCTTTTGAACAGCCCACTCTGCCTTGTCATTCAGAGTATACTTTCTCCACTACAACTTAACCTTTGCTGCTACTACTGCTGTTTTCCAGATGGATCAGCCTGTTTCTCTCTTACCAAGGACTTCCTTCAATAAACTCCCTGCTGTTTATTTTCCTCCTATAAACATTTGTTTGCATTACTGATTGGTCTCTTGTCCAGGTTCTTTCTCACAAGAAGACTAAGAACTGAGGATTCCTACATTTTCTAGTAATATATCAGGACCATTTTTTTTTTCTAATATCATGTGGTCACTTTGTGCCTCTGGCAATTGTCTCCATAGTTACATTTTTAATTATTACTATATTTCTTATAGTGATCATAATGTATGATCTTTGATGTTACTATTGTAGTTGTTTTGGGGTGTCATAGACCACACCTGTATAAGATAGCAAACAATAGCCATGGCTACCGTGGCTGGGATGCAGGGCACCAAGTCCTTTGGCTGCACACAGCAGGGGGTCCTGGGCCCAGCCCATGAAACCATTTTTTCCTTCTAGGCCTCTGAGCCTGTGATGGAAGGGCCAGTTGCAAAGGTCTCTGACATGTGCTGAAGACATTTTCCCTGTTGTCTTTGTGATTAACATTTGGCTTCTCATCACTCATGCAAATTTCTGCAGCTGGCTTGAATTTCTCCTCAGAAAATGGGATTTTCTTCTCTATCATATTGTCAGGCTGTACATTTTCTGACTTTCGTGCTGTTTCCCTTTTAAAACTGAATGCTTTTAACAGCACCCAAGTCACCTTGAATACTTTGCTCCTTAGATATTTATTCGGCCAAATATTCTAAATCATCTCCCTCAAATTCAAAGTTGCACAAATCTCTAGGGCAGGGCAAAATGCCACCAGTCTCTCTGCTAAAACGTAGCAAGAGTCATCTTTACGCCAGTTCCCAATATTTCCTAATCTCCATCTGAGACAACCTCAGCCCGTATTTCATTGTCCATATCATTATCAGCATTTTGGTCACAGCCATTCAACAAGTCTCTAGGGAACTCCAAACTTTCACACATTTTTCTGTCTTCCGAACCCTCCAAATTTTTCCAACATCTGCATGTTACCCAGTTCCAAAGTTGCTTCCACATTTTTGGATATCTTTACAGCAGTGTCTCACACTACCAGTACCAATTTACTGTATTAGTCTGTTCTCACACTGCTGATAAAAACATACCTGAGAGTTGGTAATTGATAAAGAAGAAAAAAGGTTTAATGGACTCACAGTTCCACATGGCTGGGGAGGCCTCACAATCATGACTGAAGGCAAAAGGTCCATCTCACATAGCAGCAGACAAGTCAGAATGAGAGCCAAGTGAAAGAAGAATGCTGTTATAAAACCACCAGATCTTGTGAGACTTATGAGGACAGTATGCAAGAAACAGCCCCCATGATTCAATTATCTCCCACTGGGTCCCTTCCACAACACATAGAAATTATGGGAGCTAAAATTCAGGATGGGATTTTGGTGGGAATACAGCCAAACCATATCATTCACTATTCAAACTGTGATTATCTATTAATATTTTTGTTCTTTGTGGAGGTGAGGGCTGGGTGTCTCTAGTTAGCCATCTTGAAGCACTTCTCTGAAAAGGATTTTTTTTTTGTCATCTTAAATAACAAACTATGTTAACTGATTTTTAGTTGTTTGAATTGTTTGGTTTCCATAGGAATAAATTTTTTATTATAAAGACAGGGATATTGAGCTGCTTTGTTCCCCTAAATACTTTTAAACTAACATTATACAATTTACTTGAGTTTAGATTATTTTTCCTTGGAAAGCTCAAGATGTCATCTGATATCGGGCAACCACCCTCTAAGAGTTGGTTAGAAATGCATAAATTTCACCCCAGACCTAGAAAATTGAAATCAAATTTTTATGAGATTGTAAGGTAATTCCTGGAAACACTGAAATCTGAGTAGCACTGATGTAGAATCTTAAAAGAGGAAGAGTGGTTATAAAGGATACTTTTCTCCCTGACATAGGTTAGCACTATTTTTGCTTATATTTTAATGCTCTAAAGATACTATGAATTTATATGAATTTATATGAATTCCAATGTTAGTGTGAAGAACTCTGAATGAAAACAAAATTATTCTCTGCACTTAATTCCTAAATCTGTGTTGCTCAAACCTGTTAGTTTTTCCTCAATCAACTGCTATTTATTTCTTCACAAAAAGAATATGCGTGTTCTACCATAGACTGAATAGTTAAATCATAACATAAGGGTACAACATTATATAAAATATGTATATTTTTAAAAAGTTATGGGATGACCAGAGTCAAGTCATGTTTTAGGACAAGGAAACCATAAAAAATATTTGCTAAAAATCTAGATTGCTGATGTTCTTGAATAGAGGCATCCCCAAAGATAATATGGGCAATGCAGAAAACACCTATGTGGCAATTCCAGAGTCCACTAAAAGCCATCCAGACCAAAACGTATTATTTCATCTGTTTATCAATGAATGAGCATGAAAAATATAAAATTTAAGATTTATATTTAAAGAGTTTTCTTTTAAATAGAGATATCACTTTAGGAAACAGACATACGTGTGCACACACACATATGTATGTGTCTTAATGAGTGTTTAATGAAAATGAGTAATGTATAGATATATAGGTACATAAAATATTATCAGTCTATTTTCACAGACATCAGAAGAGATAAGAACTATAATATAGTAAGTCCTGAAATTCTTGTTATATATGAATAAAGAAACAGAAATAGATCCACTGAATCACACTAAAATGAGAGACTTTGGTGGCCAGAGGAAACTTTAAATGGGAAAGTAAGAATATCAATGACAGAAAGAAACAACCAATACTTCCTTTTATTGGGTATAATTACCCAATAAAAAGCTTAAAGGTAAAAACAACTTTGCATGTCTCAAATTTCTTTAAAACCGTTTCTGGTGGTATAAAATATGCAGACTTTTTTTTTCGTTTCCAATTGTTTTTTTTTTCACTAAAATTAGAATTCTCTATTGCCTCTTTCACCATAGGTTTTTTTCTAGTGACCTGTCATGTAATTTTGTAATCAAATTCAATTTGGTGCTTTTCATGAATAGTGGCAGTAATAATGACAATGAGTTAACATTTATTGAGGGCTAATATTATATTTCAGAATATGTGCTATGACTTAATGCATGTAAACCTCTTAACACTCTGCCCTACACATGATAGGCAGTCATCATATGTTAGCCAATACTGTTAGTATTACTGTTACTGCTGCTTCTGCTACTATGTTAGTATTATTTAATCTTCAGAACAATCCTTTTAAGTGGGTATTATCCTTACAATATTTTAGATATAAGAAAACTGACATTCAGAGAGATTAAATAACATGAACAAATCGCCCAATGTCTAAGTAAAGTAGCAGTATCTTCACTGAGAATTGATTAAACAGAGCCTAAATTTATCAATCTGCATTAAGTTGTGTGCCTAAATTCTTACCTTAGTACTGCTTCTAATCAAAGCCACAACAGATTCAAAAAAATATACTCAAATTATAAATGTCATGTTATCAACTTTCTGGAAATTGTTGGTCCCTGCCCTCACTAAGAACTGGCATTTGTCCAGAGCAAATGGATTCTTTTGCTTTATAAATTAATATGGTTTTAAAAAAAGCAAAACTTCTTTTAAAAGAATGACTGCAGACTAAATAATTATATTACCCTAAATGATACAATTTCTATGAAATATATAATCAAAATTATTTCATCTTTTATCAAGCAGAATATCCTTTATTAGTTTTGAAATGGATAGCAGAAAAAACATCGAGTTTATATGCGTGCACATAAATCAGACTTCCTTCCAGGAAGGATGACATTAGCATGATGGCTGAATGGGAAGCTCTAGGTTTTCCTTCTCCCATGACAATAATACATAGAGAAATTACCATTATGAAAAATCTAGGA
>NW_012101350.1:123216-124410 GCF_000951045.1 Mandrillus leucophaeus | reverse complement strand
AGGAGTTTGGGACCAACCTGGACAAAATGATGAGATCTCATCTCTACAGAAAACAAACAAACAAAAATAATACTAAAATAAAATAAAATGTATTTCTCATGTATATTTTAATGAAATGAATGTTTTTCAAGCATAATTAATTTTTGGCATTTGCCATACTTTAATATTGCTCAGTTATATTGGCATCACAAATATTTTCTTGAATTCAATGCAATTTTATACAAAAATAAATATAAGGGTTTGTTTAGTCATGTAATCAAATTGCGCTGATCACATGGGTTTAACACACAGGCATGCCTCATTTTATTGGGCTTCACTTCATTGCACTTCACAGATACTGATTTCCTAAAAATTAATGATCTGTGACAATCCTGCATCTAGCATGTCTGTTACAGTAGGCAGATAGCTAGACATACGCAGGAAGGGGGGTCCCTGAGAAATGGGAAGTCTGGAAAATTTTACACCCAGAGGCCACCCGAAACATGCATACATTCCGTGCGGGGAGGTAATGAGCAATGCCGGCATTAAGTAGAATTTGTATGCAACAACCAGGCCCACACATGCACATCAACTGACGGTAAGAGAGAATCCCACAAACCTGGGGCAGGACTAAGCAGGGAAAGGTGTGACTTAAGGCAGAAGTGGGAAACTAGATGATATGGTTTGGCTCGGTATCTCCACCAAATCTCATCTGGAATTGCAATCCCTACATGTCAAGGAAGGGACCTGGTGGGAGGTGACTGGATCATAAGGGCAGTTTCCCCCATGCTGTTTTCATGATAGTGAGGGAGTTCTCACAATATCTGATGGTTTTCATTTTTGTTTGTTTTTTGAGACAGAGTCTTACTCTGTCATCCAGGTTGGAATGCAATGGCACGATCTCAGCTCGTTGCAACCTCCGCTTCCCCGGTTCAAGTGATTCTCCTGCCTCAGCCCCCCAAGTAGCTGGGATTACAAGCATGCACCACCACACCCGGCTAATTTTTGTATTGTCCAGGCTGGCCTCAAACTCCTGACCTCAGGTGATCCATCTGCCTTGGCCTCCCAAAAGTGCTGGAATTACATGCAAGAGCCACCGAGCCCAGGCGATCTGATGGTTTAAAAGTGGCAGTTTCCTTTGTAGGGACATGGATGCAGCTGGAAACCATCATTCTTAGCAAACTATCACAAGAACAGAAAACCAAACACCGCATG
>NW_012101350.1:118611-121170 GCF_000951045.1 Mandrillus leucophaeus | reverse complement strand
TAGAGAAATAATTCACGTAGGTAAGAAAAATCAGAATAGCGAACTTTAATAACACTATAGAGTAATGAGACCTAACAGACATACACAGAAGGTTCCGTACAGCAACAGCAGAATACATCATCTTCTACTAAGTGCACATGGGCTTTTTCCCCAAAGGGGCCCCCTTTGGGCACCAAACCAATTTTTTACTCCTTTTAGGAGGTTCAAATTCTTAAAAGTTTTTTTTTCCACTTTTAGGGGCTTAAACTTGGAGTTCATTGGCGGAAAAAAAGTAGACCAATTGAACAGAGAGAGCCTGGAAATAAACCCTTGCATATGTGTGTAAACAAACTTTGAAGAAGCAAGACTACACAGCCTTTTCAACAAGAGATGTTGGGAATACTGGATATTCATATGAAAATAATAGAGTTGGACCCTTACTTTGTGCCATAAACAAAAATCAACTCAAAATAGATCAATGAACTAAAGGTTAAAATCCAAAACTGTAAAAGTCATGAGAGAAAACAAGTAGAAAAGCTTCAGAACATTTAATTTGCCAAGGATTTCTTAAATATGACATTAAAAGCACAAGCAAAAGAAAGAAAACTAGACAAATGGGACTATATCAAACTTAAAATCTTCTGTGCATTAGAGGAAACTATCAACAGAATAAAAAGTCAGGCTACAGAATGAGAGTAAATATTTGTAAATCATATATGTGAATACACAATATATAAGAAAGTGCTTCAACTCAGCAATAACAACCACCTCCCCCACCAACCAAATAATCCTATAAAAATGGCCAAAGGGTGTGAACAGACAATTCTTCTAAGATGGTGTACAAATGCCCAACAAACATGAAATTGAGAGACAGGACTAGCTGGATATCCTAGGCCAACTAAGAATTCCTTAGCCTAGCTGGGGAAGGTGATCGTACCCACCTTTAAACACAGGGCTGGTAACTCAGCTCACACCCGACCCATCAGGTAGTAAAGAGGTCTCACTAAAATACAAATTAGGCAAAAGCAGGAGGTAAAGAAATAGTCAAATCACATATCACCTGAGAGCACAGGGGGAGGGACAATGATCGGGATATAAACCCAAGCATTTGAGCAGGTAGTGGGCAACTCCCTTTGGGTCCCCTCCTATTAAATCTTGCAACTGCACACTCTTCTGGTCCATGTTTGTTAGGGCTCTAGCTGAACTTTCATTTGTCTTTCACCACTGCTGTTTGCCTCTATCCAGATCCACCACTGACTTCCACCCCTCCGGATCCAGCAAGGTGTCCACTGCACTCCTGATCCAGTGAGGCACCCATTGCCGCTCCCAATCGGGATAGAAGCTTGCCATTGCTCCTGCATGGCTAAGGGCCCAGGGTTCGTCCTAATCGAGCTGAAAATTTGTTGCTGGGTTCCACGGTTCTCTTTGGTGACCCATAGCTTCTAATAGAGCTATAACACTCACCACGTGGCTCAAGGTTCCATTCCTTGGAATCCCTGAGCCCAAGAACCCCAGGTCAGAGAAAAAAAGGCTTGCTGCCATCTTGGGAGCCGCCGCCACCATCTTGGGAGCGGCCCACCACGTCTTGGGACCTCTAACAACAGAGACCTGAGTGTAACAAAATGATGCTCAAATCACTCATCATAAGAGAAATGCAAATCAGATAGATAGTAAGATACTACCTCATACCTGTTAGGATGGCAAACATCAAAATAACAGAAAACACAAGTCTTTCTTAGGATGCAGAGAAACTGGAACTCTTGTGCACTGTTGATACGATTGTAAATGGTAGCCATTATAAAAAACAGTATATAGGTCCCTCCAAAAAAATAAAAATAGAATTACCATTTGATCCAGCAATTTCACTTCCAGGTATGTGTCTGAAATAACTGGAAGCAGGATCACAAAAGGGTATTTACATATCCCTGTTTATTACAGCATTATTCACAATAACCAAGAAGTGAAAGCCACCCTAATTTCTAGGACTGGATAAAAAAAATGTCTTATATACATACAATAAAATATTATCCATCCTTAAGATCCTGTAACATGCAGTAACTTGGATGAACCTCAAGGACATTATCCTAATCAAAATAATCCAGTCACAAAAAGACAAATACTATATACTTCAGCTTATATGAAATATATAAGGGTTGACAAAGCCTGGAGGGATCAGGGAGAGGAAATTAGTGTTTAATGGGCATAGAGATTTAATGTTGTGAGATGAAAAATTCTAGAGATCTGTGCTACAACAATGAATATATTTAATACTACTGAACTGTACACTTAAAAATAATTAAGATGGTAAATTTAATGTTTTTGTTTTTAGCACAACAAATTTCTTTAAATTAAGAGTTTATTTAATTATTTTCACCATTAGCTAGGCCATTAATTAAGAAAATACGACCATAACATCATTAGTTTGGTAATAATTAAGTATTTATATACTTTTCTGTTCCTTGCTGATGGGCAGTGATCATTCAAAATGGCTGTCTCATAAAAGATAGTTGAGCAATTTTTGTTTATTTCAATAAGCAGTGATAAATATCAAATCATAATGCCTTCATTTTCTTGTTTTAT
>NW_012101350.1:106130-116996 GCF_000951045.1 Mandrillus leucophaeus | reverse complement strand
CTTATCTAGGGAATTATATGTACAGCACAAAGATGACATATCCCCACAAAAGGCTTCCAGAATCTTTAGCCAGGTTGATTGGTGAATGTCCTGCCAGTATAAGTCCAGACCATAAAGACTAAGTGATGGTATTGCTTTCAAGTCCCCAAGTCCCAACAAAACATAACAGGCATATAAAGAAACAAAAACATGGTCCAATTAAAAGAAAAAAAAAAATAATTTTTTTCAGAAACTGACCCTAAAGAAATGGATACATGAATTATCGGACAAATAATTCATTACTTTTTGATGAATTCTTTGACAATTTATGTATCCATTTCTGCCCTACAAGAAATGCTAAACAGAATCCTTTAATTTGAAACAAACAAAAAAAAAACTACACAGCAACTACACAGCATCACAAAACCGTTTGAAAATACAAAACTCTTTGCCAACAGTAAGTTTACAGACAATATAGGATCGTGTAGTATTGTAATATAGTTACATATATTACTTTTAAATTTAGTAAATAATTTTAAAGAAAAAAGCATAAAATGTAACAAATTTATGTTAATAGATATATAATAAAAGGAGAAAACTTGTATCATCAGTTACATTAAGTAGAAAAGCAGAGATGCTACATAAATGAGAACCCAAAGACAGCAGGCATGCCCATACATATATTAGACCCAATATAAATGGAGACAAAAGCACTCGCAAGAGAAAAAGAATGCTATAATATGATAAAATTATCAATTCACCAGAAAATATGACAATTATAAATGTATATATGTATAACATTAGAGCCCCTAAATATATGAAGCAAACACTGACAGAATTGAAGAGAGAAATAGATAGCAACACAATAAAATAGTAGTCTTCCATAGCCCAGTTTCAGTTATGATTAGAACAACCAGACAGAATGTCAGCATAGAGTAGAACAAAAACAGACCCATAGATCAGTGAAATGAAATAAAGAACCCCTGAAATACGGCCACACCTATAACCATGTGATCTTGGACAAAGTCCCCAAAAACAAGCAATGAGAAAAGAACTTCCTATTCAACAAATGGTTCTGGGATAACTGGTCTTATGCAGAAGAATAAAATTAGACCCTTACTTATCATCATATACAAAAATGAACTCAAGATGATTTGAATATTTAAATGTAAAACTTCAAACTATAAGAATCCTAGAAGGAAAACTAAAAAATAGCCTATTTGACATCGGCCTTGGCAAACAATTTATGGCTAAGTCCTCAAAAGTAATTGCAACTCAAAAAGTTTTTCCAAGTGGACCTAATTAAATGAAAGAGCTTCTGCACAGCAAAATAAACACTCAACAGAATATAGGGAACAATCTACAGAATGGGAGAAAATATTTCTAAACTATGTATCTGACAAAGGTTTAATATCCAGAATTTATAACAAGTTTAAAGAAAACCAGCAAGCAAAAAATAAAAAAAGAAAAAAAAACTCACATTAAAAATTGGCAAAAGACATAAACACTTCTCAAAAAGAGGACATACAAGTGGCCAAAAATCATATGAAAAAATGCTCCACATCGCTAATCATCATAGAACTGTACGTGAACCATCACCACAATGAAATAGCATCTCACCCCAGTCAGAATGGCTATTAAAAAGTCAAAAAATAACTGAAGCTGGTGAGGCTACAGAGAAAAGGGAACACTTTAGTGGAAATGCAAATTAGTTCAGTCTCTGTAGAAAGCCGTTTGGATATTTCTAAAGGAACTTAAAACAGAACTGCCATTCAACCCAGCAATCCCATTACAGGGTGCATACCCAAAGAAACTAAATTGTTCCCAAAAAAAGGCACATGTACTTGTATGTTCATTGCAGTACTCTTTGCAATAGCAAATACATAGAATCAACCTAGGTGCCCAACAGGAGTGGATTGAATGAGGAAAATATGGTACAGATACACAATGGAATCCTACGCAGACATAAAATAAAAACTAAAAGCATGTACTTTGCAGCAACATGGATGCAGCTGAAGGCCATTATCCTAAGCAAATTATCTCAGGAACATAAAACCAAATACCACATGTTCTCAAAGTGGGAGCTAAACATTGAGTAGCCACAGACATAAAGATGGGAGGATAGATACTGGAGACTGCTGGAAGGGAGGGTGCCATCCCATGGGCTGAAAAATTACCTATTGGGTATTATACTCACTTCCTGGGTGATGGCTTTAGTCATATCCCAAATCTTAGCATCACACAACCTACCCATGTAACCAAACTGAACCCCCTGGAATCTAAAATAAAATTTGAAATTGTTTATAAAAAGATTTAGTAGAGAAATAATTCACGTAGGTAAGAAAAATCAGAATAGCGAACTTTAATAACACTATAGAGTAATGAGACCTAACAGACATACACAGAAGGTTCCGTACAGCAACAGCAGAATACATCATCTTCTACTAAGTGCACATGGGCTTTTTCCCCAAAGGGGCCCCCTTTGGGCACCAAACCAATTTTTTACTCCTTTTAGGAGGTTCAAATTCTTAAAAGTTTTTTTTTCCACTTTTAGGGGCTTAAACTTGGAGTTCATTGGCGGAAAAAAAGTAGACCAATTGAACAGAGAGAGCCTGGAAATAAACCCTTGCATATGTGTGTAAACAAACTGTGAAGAAGCAAGACTACACAGCCTTTTCAACAAGAGATGTTGGGAATACTGGATATTCATATGAAAATAATAGAGTTGGACCCTTACTTTGTGCCATAAACAAAAATCAACTCAAAATAGATCAATGAACTAAAGGTTAAAATCCAAAACTGTAAAAGTCATGAGAGAAAACAAGTAGAAAAGCTTCAGAACATTTAATTTGCCAAGGATTTCTTAAATATGACATTAAAAGCACAAGCAAAAGAAAGAAAACTAGACAAATGGGACTATATCAAACTTAAAATCTTCTGTGCATTAGAGGAAACTATCAACAGAATAAAAAGTCAGGCTACAGAATGAGAGTAAATATTTGTAAATCATATATGTGAATACACAATATATAAGAAAGTGCTTCAACTCAGCAATAACAACCACCTCCCCCACCAACCAAATAATCCTATAAAAATGGCCAAAGGGTGTGAACAGACAATTCTTCTAAGATGGTGTACAAATGCCCAACAAACATGAAATTGAGAGACAGGACTAGCTGGATATCCTAGGCCAACTAAGAATTCCTTAGCCTAGCTGGGGAAGGTGATCGTACCCACCTTTAAACACAGGACTGGTAACTCAGCTCACACCCGACCCATCAGGTAGTAAAGAGGTCTCACTAAAATACAAATTAGGCAAAAGCAGGAGGTAAAGAAATAGTCAAATCACATATCACCTGAGAGCACAGGGGGAGGGACAATGATCGGGATATAAACCCAAGCATTTGAGCAGGTAGTGGGCAACTCCCTTTGGGTCCCCTCCTATTAAATCTTGCAACTGCACACTCTTCTGGTCCATGTTTGTTAGGGCTCTAGCTGAACTTTCATTTGTCTTTCACCACTGCTGTTTGCCTCTATCCAGATCCACCACTGACTTCCACCCCTCCGGATCCAGCAAGGTGTCCACTGCACTCCTGATCCAGTGAGGCACCCATTGCCGCTCCCAATCGGGATAGAAGCTTGCCATTGCTCCTGCATGGCTAAGGGCCCAGGGTTCGTCCTAATCGAGCTGAAAATTTGTTGCTGGGTTCCACGGTTCTCTTTGGTGACCCATAGCTTCTAATAGAGCTATAACACTCACCACGTGGCTCAAGGTTCCATTCCTTGGAATCCCTGAGCCCAAGAACCCCAGGTCAGAGAAAAAAAGGCTTGCTGCCATCTTGGGAGCCGCCGCCACCATCTTGGGAGCGGCCCACCACGTCTTGGGACCTCTAACAACAGAGACCTGAGTGTAACAAAATGATGCTCAAATCACTCATCATAAGAGAAATGCAAATCAAATAGATAGTAAGATACTACCTCATACCTGTTAGGATGGCAAACATCAAAATAACAGAAAACACAAGTCTTTCTTAGGATGCAGAGAAACTGGAACTCTTGTGCACTGTTGATACGATTGTAAATGGTAGCCATTATAAAAAACAGTATATAGGTCCCTCCAAAAAAATAAAAATAGAATTACCATTTGATCCAGCAATTTCACTTCCAGGTATGTGTCTGAAATAACTGGAAGCAGGATCACAAAAGGGTATTTACATATCCCTGTTTATTACAGCATTATTCACAATAACCAAGAAGCGAAAGCCACCCTAATTTCTAGGACTGGATAAAAAAAATGTCTTATATACATACAATAGAATATTATCCATCCTTAAGATCCTGTAACATGCAGTAACTTGGATGAACCTCAAGGACATTATCCTAATCAAAATAATCCAGTCACAAAAAGACAAATACTATATACTTCAGCTTATATGAAATATATAAGGGTTGACAAAGCCTGGAGGGATCAGGGAGAGGAAATTAGTGTTTAATGGGCATAGAGATTTAATGTTGTGAGATGAAAAATTCTAGAGATCTGTGCTACAACAATGAATATATTTAATACTACTGAACTGTACACTTAAAAATAATTAAGATGGAAAATTTAATGTTTTTGTTTTTAGCACAACAAATTTCTTTAAATTAAGAGTTCATTTAATTATTTTCACCATTAGCTAGGCCATTAATTAAGAAAATACGACCATAACATCATTAGTTTGGTAATAATTAAGTATTTATATACTTTTCTGTTCCTTGCTGATGGGCAGTGATCATTCAAAATGGCTGTCTCATAAAAGATAGTTGAGCAATTTTTGTTTATTTCAATAAGCAGTGATAAATATCAAATCATAATGCCTTCATTTTCTTGTTTTATTGGGAATGCCTTACTGAAAAAAACATCTAAAGAAAGACTAAATAAATAATTAATGGATCTACTTGACTTGCTCATAATGGTAAGATAATTCTTAAAACTTTAGTTCTATTTTGGTTTGGCATTGTTTATTTCCAGGATGTTAGGTATTACTCAAGAAAATGTATTGCAATATACCGCAATAAACAATTAAACCTTTTCCACCTCATGCTAAATTTTCTCCTCACACGTCAAATTTGTGTTTTTTATAAATCTACATTTCAGTTGTCTGGTTTGGAAAACAGACATCTTGGACAAAGGTAGATATCCTAGCAGTTATTAGGTTTGTGATTTTTGTGTGTTGGGGGAGCTTTGTTTTGTATGTGAGTGTGTATGTACTGTCCATTGGAATTTTGAGCAGTAGTGGAAATGAGTGAGTCAATGTGAGTGTTTATGTGACTGTGTCCACAGATGCTGTTGCAGCCCAGTGATGTTTAACTGTTACTCTGGTTTGGATACGGTTTGTCCCCACCAGAACTCACATTAAAATTTGGTTCACAATATGAAGTGTTAAAAAGTGAGGCCTACTGGGAAGTATTTGGGTCATGGGGGTAGATCCCTCATAAAGAATGACCTCCCTCAGAAGTTAGTGAGTTGTTTCTCTTACTGCAATGGATTAGTTTCCATGAGAATGTGCTGTTAAAAAGATGGCTTCTTGGGTTTCCCACTCTTGCTTCCTCTCTTGCAAAATAGTCTCTGAATTTTTATAACAGCTTCCCTTCCACCTTCCACCATAAGTTGAAACAGCACGAGGCCCTCACCAGATGCAGCTGCCTACCCTTGAGCCTTCCAGCTACCAGAATCATGAGCCAAATAAACCTCTTTTTAAAAAATAAATTACCTAGTATCAGGTACTCTGTTACAACAACATAAAATGGAAGACAACTGTGAATATGCTGCCAGTCCAGTCTTAGACCTGTCAATGGTACTTAATAGACTATACACATCCATGAAAACTTTTCTGGAATGTGCCTTTTCACTGGATCAAATACACAGTAACGTAAAATCTCTTCCTCTTAAGAGTGTTTGAGCTCTTCATTTGAAGCTGGATATAAATTTGTTTGTCTTTTGTTAAATAAATATCAGAAAGCATTATAGGTTAAGAAGGATGATTCCTAAAAATCAGGAGAAAATCTTCAACCTTGTGATGTTTATAACTTTTTCTTTTACAAAGAATACCAATCAACCTAGCTTAAGCAAAATTTGTATCTACTTACTAGAATGGATAAGTTTAACAAAGAATACAGTGTTAGGAGTTCAACTTTACCACTGGTTTGGATGAGAACTGCTGATAGAGTACAGTAGAAAATTAAAAAATTAAAAATAAAAGATTTGTCTTGAGGGTTCCTTGAAATATCCCTACATTTCAGCTCTATTCTCTTTGGGAAAGCTATCTTTTAACTTTCCAGACTACATTTGCAAATGGCCCTCATTGTGGATCACATCAGGCGATCGAGACCATCCTGGCTAACATGGTGAAACTCCGTCTCTACTAAAAATACAAAAAATTAGCCAGGTGTGGTGGTGTGCCTGTAGTCCCAGCTACTTGGGAGGCCAAGGCAGGAGAATCACTTGAACCTGGGAGGCAGAGATTGCAGTGAGCTGAGATTGCGCCACTGCACTCCAGCCTGGGCAACAGAGTGAGACTCCGTCTCAACAAAAGTAAAAAAAAAAAAGAAAAAGAAAATAGTCCTCATCTAGAGGTGCTGACTTATTTTCTTTATTCAAGTGAATTCCAAAGCCAAATTTTAAAATGAGGGATTTTAATTGGCTAATCTTCATCAAGGTGCCTTTCTAATGGAATAATACTGTCATATTAAGTGACCACATAGTTTTGGCCTGCAGCAGAGTCAAGCTTGCTTCTACTGCTTTCCTGTAAACAAGGGACCTGGGGAAAGAGCATTCCCCAGTATGTGGTGTGTTGACCTTCTAGGGGAATACTACAGTTGAAATCATTCTATAATATTATATAGGAAATCAGTTCTCAAACTTTAGTCTGCATTAGAATGACCTTAAGGGCTTTTTTAATAAACAGATTTCTGGGCCTTGCTCCCAGAATTTCTGATTCAATATGTCTGGGATAAGATCCAAAATGTGTTTTTTTTTAAAAAGCTGCCAGATAATTTTCATGGTGCTATTGGAGTCCCACATTCTTGAGAACCAGTGATATAGTGCAATGAGAACACACTTACAAGCTAGAAGCATGTCTCAGTTTTGTGTCTCGCAAAGTAACAGTAGTCCTTGAAACTAAGGGTGATTTAGTCAATTTAGTTGAACTTTTTCAGTCAATTAATCTCCAACTATTTTTTTTTTTTAAAAAGCATGAAATTCCTATGGCATGTCTGATTTCTGAGTTACATTCAGAAACTGAAACTTATGTTTTAGAATTAATTAATGGCTGGGCCCTTTCTTTCTCTGCAATTCTTTTCCAACTCATAACTCTATTGCAACATTTTCCTTTTGATTTTCTAATAGATATTAGAAATATTTTCTCAGGGACTTCACGTTTTAGCTCTGACATTAAAAGTTTGGAAGTTAATACTCCCATTCTTACAAGAAGAAAGAGTTGGACATTCTAGAAAACAATTGCTTTTCTTTGACACATCAGAGGTTTGAAGTCACAGGGCAAACAACTACACCAAAATCTAGAGAGAGGTGAATCCACAGTCATAATCAGGTTCCTACCTGAAGCAGAAGCTGCTGGAGCCGTAACTAGCAGGAACATTTAAATTGCGATTTTGACAAATTACTGTAAGCCATGTGGACTAGCAGGAGAATGAGAAACTCCTGGAGCTGCACCATATGGTGGAACCAATTTTTTTTGTGAGCTTTACCATCAAGAAAATATCAACAGGTATCCTGTAAACATCATTGGGTTTGAAAGGAAAAGGAAAAGGGCATAGAACATAAGGAATATTTGAAATATTAATGAAAAAGAACTTTATAAATTAATTATAGACACCAAACTACACTTCAGGAAGCTCAGAAAAAATAAGCATGATAAATTTAAAAACCAAACCAAAATAGACATATAGTATTCAAACTATAGAAAAGCAAATAACACAGAGAAAATTGTATAAAGCTGAAAGAGGGGTTTCCCACAGAAGAAACAGGATAAAAGTTACAGTGTATTTCTTATCAGAAACCATACACACAAGAAAATGAAGTGAAATATTTCCTGTTGAAAGAAAAATACCCAACAATCTAGAATTCAATGTCCAGTAATATTATTCTTTAAAAGTACAGAAGAAATAGACATCTGAGACAAAGACGGAGGAAATTTATTGCCAGCAGAACTACCATGTTAGAAATATTAAAACAAGTTTTTCAGGTAGAAAAACAAATCTAAAGTAAGAAACATATCTATCTAAAGAAAGAAAAAGCATTGTGGAAAGAATAAATGAAGATGAAATAATTTTTCTTATAGTCAAATGATTTAAAAGATATTTGTTTAGAGCAATAATAGTAATAATGTATTATGTAATTATATAACAGGAATAAATTAAAGAAATAGTATCATAAAGAATGGGAGAAATGAATTGAGAATATATTGTTATAAATTTTATCCACTGCAGATAAAATGGCATAGGATTATTTGAAGATGGATTAAGGTTAATTTAAAAACGCATTGTAAACACTACACAACCAAAAGATGTTCCTCAAAAGTAGTCTAATTGATAAGACAGGAAACAAAATGAAATCATATAAAATGTTCAACTATACCAGAGAAGCATAAAAGGAAGAGAAGAAAAGAACAGATGCTAGGAATAGAAAACAGTTATTAAAACAAACATGATAAATATCAATCTAATTATACCATAGTAACATTAACTATATCTCTAAATGTATCAATTGAAATCAGATTTTCAGAGTGGATAAAATACAAACACAATTATGTACTGTCTTCAATAAACCCTCCTTAATATAAAATCTCAGAGATGTTAAAAGCTGAAAGTTATATCATGCTAAAATTCAAAAGAAAGTTCCAATGGCAGTGTTAATTTCTGACAAAGACAACTTCAGAACATGAAAGATTATGAGAAAAGAGTATTATGTACAATAAAGAGGTCAAGTTTCCCAAAATATATAACCCCCCCCCACACACACACACACGGCTCTAACAAAAATTACTAAGCAACCTAAGTAACCTAAACAAAATTTTTAACCAATTTAATCTAAACAGTTTTTATAGTACTCACTATCCTATGGTGGCAGAATACACATTCTTTTGAAGCTCACACGAAACATTCACTAAAATAAACCTCATCTGACCCATAAAGCATGCCATAATATATTTAAAAGAATATGAAACATATGATATGTTCTCAAACCAAAATGGAATTACATTGGAAACTAATATATTAAGACAGGTGGAAAAAATATGTATTAGAATATTAAACAACACACTGCTAAATAACCTAGAGATCAAAGAGAAAGTCTCAAGAAGAATTTTTAAAATATTTTGAATTTGATGAAAATAAAAGTAAAACTTATCAACGTTTATAAGAACAAAAGCAATGCTGGGATGAAAATCTATATTGCTAATTTCATCTATTAGAAAAGATCTAAAGTTGATTATCTAAAGCTTCCACCTTAGAGAACTAAAGAAAATAAAATTAAACAACAACAACAAAAAATGACACAATAAAAATTAGAGCAGAAATAAATAAAATAGATTAACAGCAAAATAAGAATGAAAAATAAAACAAAAACTTATTTTTTGAGAAATTCAATAAAACTGATAAACATTTATCCCAGGCTAACAGAGAAAAAAGAAGGCAGACACAACCAAAGAAATGAAAAGGGGTTATCATGTGGATTCTTCAAACATTAAAAACGTTATAAAAATAGAAGACTAACAACTCTATGCCCAGACATTTGATAACATTTTGTTATTAAGGAATAAACAAATTATTGGAAATACCTAAACTGTCAAAATACACTCAAGGAAACAGATAATAGTCATATCCCTATTAAAATGTATTTAATTATTAATTATCAAAAAGATCAAAGGGTTCAGATGGTTTCACAGCTGAATTTTACCAAACTTTAAAAAGAAATAGTGACAATTCTCTACAATTATCTTCTGGACAATAGAAGCAGAGAAAATGATTTTTAACGTAATCTTATGATACTGTCATTACCCTTATAACAAAAACAGATAAAGACCTTACCAGGACTGAATATCAAACACAAATATTTCTCATGAATATAGACACAAATTCCCTCAACAAAATATTAGCAATCAAATCCAACAATGTATATGTTATTTATACAAGACCATGATGTGGAATTTATTCTGACTATACAAAAGACATACAATTGATGTACCCACCACATCAGGAGAGGGGGATTTTAATACTGAAGTCAATTGAACAACCTGCTTTGTAGATACCAGTTTTGCCTGTCATTGCCCAATGGGACTATAAACAAAGTGGCCATGCTGGCAGGGACTGACATTACTTATGGGCTTAAGCAATGTAGACACTCACCAAGGCTGACCTGGCTAGGACAACTGCAGTCTGCAATCATTCAGCAGTTGTGACCAATCCTGGGCCCCAACATTGCTCCTTTCCCCAGGGTCATCAGCTAGCTATCTGGCGGCAGATAGCCATCCTTCCATCTACTATGGAAGGAGCAGCATTTTGTCCATACTGAAACAGACACTTTATGTACAGATTTGCCTTTCCTGTATGAAATGCTCCTGCCAAAACTATTACCCATGATTTTACAAAAATACCATACCCACCATCATGGATAGTCCACACAGCATTGTTTCTGACCAAAATGTTCACTTCACAGTCAAAAATGTTTAAAGATAGGTCCGTGTTGAAGAAATTTTATTGTCTCCCCACTTTCCCTGCCTTCCTGAAGCAGTTTGCTTGACACAAAAGTAAAACGGCCTTTGAAGTCACAGTTACAGCATCAGATAGTTGTCAATACCTTGCAGGTCACTGTTCCTGTTTTGGTTTCAT